>NC_065533.1:12311732-12514756 GCF_020184175.1 Aphis gossypii | reverse complement strand
CGAGGGAGTTGTGGAAGTGGACAATTGATACAACTTTCCAGGGACGTTGAAACATGAATGTAAAAAAATATTATAGTATAAGTCAGAGATTGTACAATTATCTATTAAATTATGGAAATCGTATGGAAACAAAACATTTCATTTAAGTTAATACAAAAAAAAAAAATCATCAATCATTATTTTAAAACAGAAACTCATTCTATATTGGAAAATTATTTTAAGAACTATATTCTTTATGATTATTGAAGTTTAAGAATTATTGTAATTCCTAAGCTGAAAATTAATCTTAATGTATTATTCATTTTTGAAGAAAATGAGATCTAAAATTGTAATATATTTTAAGGAAATATTATTCGTCATGAATTCAATATTTGGACAGTATAATTCGTTGGAATAAGAAGCTGTAAAGCATTAGTCGTGGCTGAAGCTGTAATGACTTAATTTTTTGAATATATAATGTTATTTTCCTTAGAAAGTATATACATCCTACTACCGTTCAACCATAATATTTTAATCCTGGATTAGGTCTTAACCTGAGTTAACTATATATATAATTTCTCTTTTGCTTTCTTTATGTAGAAGCGATCCAGACAGGTCCGAAACATTTCTACTGGGGAGTTTCTGTAACGATCGAAATTCTTAATATCATTATTACCTATTATAAAATATTATATGATTCCACTCTTCGTCCCGTGATCCCTTTTGCCTCCGCTCGAAGACAACACTGAGATCTACACATACATACACACACTGTCACGTATGCCTAGTACCCGTGGTTCGGATTTGACTTGCTTATACTGCTCTTATTAAACATCTCATAAACGACATATAGTAATATAAAGTACACCAGCCATACATATTATTATCAAACTTATGTTGTCCTTATATAATGTCATCCCATGCATAACCCGCCCATCTACGGCCATTTATTTCTTCGCTCAACCGGACATCATGCCTGAGTAAAATAATAAAATCACCGATGGCGTCTCGGGGACGACGTTCAACGGCACCTATAAAATGGTAATCTAATTTTATTATTATTATTTACATATACCCACACCTCTTCCGGTTATTTACTGTTATTATTAATTATACATATCTTGACATATTGGTGTTCGTTGCTATATTCAATACGATCGTTTTTTCACATATATAACTAATTATATTTACATATTACTTATTTTTTTTATATAAGCTGGTAACCGATTATCGGAGCTGTGCTTAAATTGGCACATCATCCAATTTCATATTATAATATATCATTAATCGTTTGTATTTGTTTTATTCGGTGATCTTCAGTTGTGGCAAAGTTTTTATGCCGTATGGCTTTTTTTGGCCATAAATTAAAATTTTATTTTTTTTCAAGGAACTAATAAACATTAAAAATCAATCTCCATAAATATGTCTTAATTTTTTTCTTTTCCGATTTCTTTATTTTTCTATATATAAAATTCCACATGCTTCGATTTCCGAATCTTGGCTATGGTTTGCGACCCATACCAGCCTCGTCAATGTACACTCTACGTCGAATCTGAGTATGGCATCGTGCGAGTTGTTACATAATGATTAAAGAATTATACATTTTAGAATAGAAACTCATTCTAAAAAGGAAAAGTATTTTAAGGAAATTATATTCATAATATACCGGATCATCCCGCCTCATCCCGGACCGCACCCTCTCACTCCGACTCATTCCAGACCACACCGGATCATCCCAGCTTATCCCGGATCGCACTGGATCATCCCGGCTCATTCTGGATCGTACCGGATTATTCCCGACCACAACGGCTCATTCCGGATTTTTCGTTGCATTTTTGGGCAACATAGTGGAGCTATATATAACTTTCTTACAAATATTACATTGTTACATTGATTGTTTTTTTTTTTTTTTAATGATATAATATACTACACTATCTTTACTAAACTTCCAACGAAAAATAATGCAGATCATAAAGACTAAATACAGAGACATCGAAAGTCCATTTAGACTATAATTGATTTTTTTTTTATAAATTGACCAGTAGTTTTGACTGTTAATATTATTATGAAACAAATAATTTTTAACACAATCTTTAATAGTTTTCTGGATAACAGACAACAGTGCAGCTATACTAAGCTCTGCTCATAAAATGTCTTTGAAAAGTATTGATTGTCTTCATTAAATTACGTTTGACAATTTATGCAATACAATTTCTTCACCCAGTATCTCATTTTTCTCTTTAAAATTGAATGATTATTTTAATGATTTTTAACATTTTTCTGTGCATTTTTTCTGTTAAAAGTATGGTGGATATTTTACAATAATAAATACAGTTAATAGTTAAAAGAAAATCACTCAAGAAGGAATAAATATAAAAGAAAGCAGTACGATAATCTAAATTGATGGGATAAGTGAAAATAGATAATAATTTAAAATAAAAATTTTCAAGTCTTACTATACAAATTAATAGCCATAAAATAGTTTTAAAATTGAATAATTAAAAATAATCATAACAATCAATTTAATGAGAGCTATGCAACCAAAATCATTTTTTATTTCGTGTATTTTAAGTTTTACGGGTGTATGCGTTTTTTTATTTTTTATTATACTCCGATAAAAAACTTTAAACCTCTAAATAATTATTTTGGAGATATTATGAATAACACTATAAGTATACTCTGTGAGAAATATATACTCTAATATTTTCTGAACCCCATTGTTTAATTAGGAGTATAAAAAATAGCATTGTAGCTAATTTAGGAAGTACTTAAATCACGAATCAAACTTAAAATCTCGAATAAAATGAAGATAACATTTTAAAAATATAGAACAAAAAAAGAAAAAAGTGGTCAAGTGAGTAACGCTCAACTGAATAGTAGGTCACTATAATTTATGTATTAAATTTGAATCCATTGAAAAGTATCAATGTATACGAAAAACAATTCTGAACGGAAATAATTTGTCACTTAATCAGTCTAGGATAGAATTTCCAGTGGTTGTTAAAAAGGGCGGTTTTTATTTTAATGGCCTTGAATGTTGTAATTAAGAAATTTTAGTTTTTTTTTCATCATTATTATTATGGTAAGCCAAAATCATAGAAAATCTTGTATTACTTTTTCAACTCTTAGCTACTTATATAAAAATGTTTATGAATTGTACCTACAAAATAATTTGCATATATTCATGATTATGGCGAATTTTCGTCAATATATGAACTTCAAATGTTAATAAAAAAATTTTTATTATCTAAATTTAATTTCCAAGTATTTGACTCGGCCAAAAAAATGTTATCGATTTTTATAAAAAAAAAAAATAAACAAATTTGAATATTTCAAATGCCTAAAAATAGCATTAAAATAAGCGAAATATTTTGAAAATTAAATTTTGTAAAAAAATGCCAATCTTAATAACTGGTGAAATTTTCAAGTTTCTTTGACTTAAACTTTTCGAATAATAACAAATATTTAAAATTGTTTGAAGATAAATCGTTATCATTACGCAATTTCGCAACTTAGAGAAAACTTAGTGTTGAATTTTTTTAATCTTAGATATAAAGTATACAAGAAACCGGCTTATCCCGGATCATCCCGGCTCATTTTAAGGAATTATACAATTTAGAACAGAAACGCATTCTAAAAGGAAAATGTATTTTAAGAAAATTATATTCATACTTCGAATTTTGAGGTTTAAAAATTATTTCAATTACTGAGCTGAAAATAAAGCTTAAGGAATTATATATTTTTCAAGGAAAAGAGATATAATATGGAAATGTGTTTTAAGGAAATAATAATCGTTATGATATCTGAAGTTAAAGAATCATATTAAATCTCAATATGAAAATTAATCTTAAGGAATTATACATTTTAGAACAGAAACTCATTCTAATAGGGAAAAGTATTTTGCATATGCATACGGTTTATACTCCGCCAATTAGCATAATAATGAATAAGTATAGCATCATGTTTCGATAATGTAATACTAATAATAATATCAAAGATGATTTGTCAGCCTAGCCCCTAGGATATAATATCCAATGGTTAGTGAATAGGGTACACAACAATTTAAGTTCTTTTAGCTAAACTCATGGAAAATCTTATATTAAATTTTCAATACTTAGCTACTTAAAAAAAAAATTTTTTATATTACATCTACAAAATAATTTGCAAATTTAATCACTATGAGAATAACTTATGAGGAACTTTGTATTAAATTTTGAAGTATTTTGACTCAACCAAAAATATTTTATCAGCACTTAAAAAAAAATTTTTAGAAAAATCTTCAGAAAATTTCAGTTGTCTATTAATAGCTCAAAAAAAGTCAAAATATTTTGAAAATTAAATCATGTAAAGAAAATACCAATCTTAATAATTGGTGAAATTTTCAAGTACCTATCTACGACCTATACTTTTTAAATTATAACAAATATTTAATTTCGTTTGAAGATAAATCGTTATTGTTACGCGATTTCGTAAACGTTTAAAATTCAAATGCACTTAACATTTTTCCTATTGTGATATTTGAGTTTTCTCTAAAGCTATTCGAAGGAAAATTAATGAAAAAATTAGTGTTGAATTTTTTAACCCTAGATATAAACACAATTTCATGATTTTTCAACTACAAAATTACTTGCAAATTTTCGTGGTTTTGACATATTTCGTAATAATTTGAACTACAATTGCTTATAAAAAAAAATTGTGACTAACAATTTTTGATTTTTTTTTAATTACAATAAGAACAACTCATAAGAAAACTTGTATAACATTTTCAATTTTTTTTTCCCAGCCAAAATTTTTTTATCGACAATTAAAAAAAAAATTATCAGAAAAATCAAAAATTGCAGTGGTCTATAAAAAAAAATTTAAAGCTCAAAAAAATTTTAGCCATTTATTAAAAACGACAATATAAACATGTGGTGAAAATTTCAAATATTTACTGCTACATGGTTATAACCATACATAAAAATCGATTTGGTCAAATACTGGTTTTGCGTAAAAATTCCCGTTTTTCCGTCACTTTTTTTTTTGTTTTTCTCGATTTTTTTGAAAACTGTTAGAAAATTTTTACTTTTGACCTTTATAATGTTCCAAGAATATTCACTTTGTCATCGGAAACCAAAGTTTGAAACTGAAGCATTATTTCGACTTGTTATGCTGTACACAGACACAAAAACAAACAAAAAAATACACATCATTATAAAATCAATACATTCATCACTCCGTTCAAAATATAAAATTTAAAATAATTGCAATGGAGTTTATTATAGTATTAGGGGGGTATGGAGTAATCCCTCCCACGGATCTATGTACCATTAATTATTCCAGCACCCCTTAAATTAACCCAATGTGCGCCTATGTTGTACATAAATAATTAATTATTTTTTTAAATCCTCTCTATTACGAAAATTTCTCTTGGTCCTTTCAGATTCGTTATAGAGATTATTGACTGTATTTGTTTTTAATTTTAACCTTATCCCATCCACGGACATTAGAGATCACACACATTACAATGTGCGCACAGTTATGGGCTTAAAAGTAAGATAGTTATAATAAATTATTATTATATATTTCTAACTATAGATATTGACCATTTTAATAAATTTGAATAGTCTGATTTAGTAGTATGATTGCTTGAAGATGAGTAGAGAAATGACGTTAATATTTTATTGACTGTTATAATAGAGTCCTACACTACCTACTATATTAAAATCTGACAAATACAGTGCCGTATTTCCCAGTAAACACTAAGTATACGCTAGTGCTTAGGGTGGCAATTTCTCAAGGACGGCAAATAATTTTTAATATTACATTTTTATTATATGTAACTAGATTGTTACTCAATACAACTAATATTATAAAATGTTTTTAGACCAACGGGATTGTGGTAATGTTTTCCAATTTAAAAATTGTAGAGTTTACCTATTATATATCATTGATATATTATTTATAAATTTTTCGTTATCATGATGTATATAATATATGTATATACGACTTGACAACAGACAAGTGGATACGACTTTTTAATTCGTATATATTATATATTGATTAACCGAAAAAAATTTAATTGTATGCTTTAAAAGTTTAATAACATTTTTTAGACTAGAAAAATATTTATATTAAAAGGCGGAAATTTGTTTAGTGCCGAAAGTAGTACAACGATTAAATTCGGCACTGGAAAAATAAGATAGAAATACATTTTATCATATTATTATGTACACAATTATAAGTTCCCCTTTTATTTGAATTCTATCATTATTTTTATTATTTATGTTCCTCAATCAACATAAATTAATAATTTGTAAGTAAAATTGGTTGTAAAATAGAAAAATAAATTTGTTAAAAATTAAAATAGTCATCTGTGAGAGTGTAAATAGTTAGTTTTGTTCATTTTAAGGTATTCATCTTTAAGACATGCCATAAGATATAAATCTAGCTTTACAAGACGTATTGAATACAATTTCAATCTTATCAAATTCATTAAAGTATTTCATAATTTGGAAGATTTAATAGACATTTTAAGCGAATCTAAATATTGAAATATTTTCTTTTACTCATTTTAATGTTTCATAATCTGTGAAATTCTCACAAAAAAAAATTATTTGATTTTTAATATTTTTAATTTAATCAAATGCATTCAATTAAATATTATTTATATGCGTTACCATGGAATTATTTTAAATGTTTATTCTTATAATTAAAAAATATGGTATATTATATCTGTAATTCTCCAAACAGTAAGAAGTATTGATTCAATCGAATAAGACGATTGCTTAGTTGGTTGAAGAGTATGTCATTCTTTCTAATCAATTTGACTATTGCGACATGTTTATGTATAAGTAAGTAAAAATGTATAGATGTATCATGAGAGTTATTGCATGTGTTATACTATGCACATTAAGTGTCATCACAAACTTTTGAACTATATAAGCACAAATTACTCTAACCTACCAATTTATATTTTTAAAACAGTATTTATCTTGAAAAATTAATGTTAAATTCTTTTAAATTATAACTTAGTTTACAGCTATAATAATATTATCAAATCATAATACAGGAGATTATCTCTTTAGGTACTCGGTAAAATTAATTCACCCAAAACCATCAAACCTCCTCCCCCCCCCAAATTCAAAGAAACGATTGTCCCAAAAAAGTGTCCGAGTAATGCTACTATGCATATACATAAGTACAATAAAATGTATTTGTTATTTATTTTATTTTAAAATTAGTTAGGTAGTTTATGTGCCCATTATAAAAAAGTTTTAATTAAGAAAATTGATTTATTTTTTTAAATATCGTTATTATATAATACGTTTATAATTCATTTATTGATCATATTCTATCATTATGATAATATTTTGGATATGCAATGTACGTTTTTCATCAGTTAAATGTTAATATAAAAGTTAACATTTTATTGTCATAAATGATATGTTAATATAATATCATAGTGTATCATAATGATGAATATATGAGTTGTATTTAAAATAATCCACTTCTATTAATGTGTTAATTAACAGGTGTAGGTCTCAGACAAAATATTTTTTCAATGGTCCATTTAATATTTCTTATTGGTTTCCCACCAATTCTATCATCAAAACATCAAAATCTAAATGGTAAGTATGGAAATAATACAAAAAAAAAAGAAAGAAAATATTCGATTCAATAATAATGTTTAAATACATCAATAACACACTAGCTTACTAGTATATTAGTGGTGTAGCTATCGTTCATAGCATGTTATATAATTTATATTCAATGGCAACTACAAGTTTTCCATGAATCAGTGTAACTATAATTTTGTGGTCCCCACGCCAAAATTAATCATTGATGCTGCCAGCTATGACGATTCATCAAATTTTAATTTGCTCGATATCAATGCTGAACAATTTGATACAGTGCTCCGCAGTATCCATGTTTCTCTTACATATCATAGCACAAATTTACCTAAATAATATAATTAAAATGGTGAGTTGTGCATTTCTAGTGTTCCAGGGTGGGCTCTTGACTGTATGTGGGCCCCAGCCTCTAACCACTTAAAACCAAAGCAAGTTCACTATTTAATATTCTATGTAAACGCCACAGATTATAATAACCGGTAGTGTGCATTAAATATATTAATACTTCGTAAATATTCATTAATTTTTCTTAGTGTTTTGAGTGAAAATATTAATACGTCTTAAACAATATAATTCTCATATTTTAATAATATAGTTATGGTTTATACGAAAACTTGTAATGTGCCTTTATGAATCTATCAATGATTTTTGACTGTTAACATTGTATTTTTAGATCTATTTCAGAGTAAAAGACTTAAACGATTTATTAAATGTATGGTCTATATTACTTGGTTTATATTAATGTTAAAAATTATTTACATTATTATGATGTATGTAAAGCCTCGACATCAAAATATGGATAGTGTATGTAAGTATTTAATCGAATTTCTTTAATAGAACGAAAAAAAATTTATATCTCATTTTATCAATTAAGGTGATAATATTGGGCAATTGTTAGACGCAATAGGATTGGTTAATGATATATCCAATGTGACACTAGATGCTATATTATTAATTATATTTGCAATAGTTTTACATTATTTTCCAAAAACTGACACAAACATCAGTCAGGATTTAATAAGTATACCTATTCACGTGAAAAACTATTACTCAATATTTGTTTCCAAGTATTCATGCTTGGCTATAATGTGTATAAGCGGTATTATGGTCCCTTCAATTGCTTGTTGTGTTTATTACATATTGTTTGCAGTGCTTACTACAGTTATTGTTTTATTCAAACCGTTGAATAAAACTATTGCTTGTTTATTTCGAGCAATATGTTTCTATACAAGTCTCCATATATTTGTGTTATTTTCTTATCAAATAGAATGGATTCATAACCTCAAAATTAATATGAACTTGAAGTGGGTAAAATTAAAATTAATCAAATATTGTTGTTCAAATACAGTTGGTTATTAAAAAATAATAAATTTTCAGACAATTTGGGTTAATTGCTTTTCATAGTTCAAAATGTTATACATCTGAGGTATTGCTTGAACTCGAGTTAAATAATTATTTATTACCAATTTTATTATTTATTCAACACTTTATGTTATGGTCATATTCTAATATGGTTTGTATAAATGATTTAAATTTTATTTATACATATTATACATATATATATTTTACTTATCAAGTGCTTTTAACATATAACTTATGTATATTTTTGAATGAATTAGATTTCTGAAAATACATCTATAGAGAATTCGATAAAATCAAAAGAATCATTGGAAAATAAATTCAAACTTATATGCATAATTTTGGAAGGCATAAATACAATAGGATTTAAAATTGCTATTCTAGTAAGTTTAATTTTATATAAGTTTTTTTCTAGTGAAACTTGTAAAAGTAATGTAAAACAATAAAATATTTCCTATAGATTTGGTGTATTTGTTATCCTGGATGGCTAACATTCATAATGCTATTATGGACGATAGTTTTTTGGATGCATTTAAATTCTCGTGGAAATCTTATAGTTATTCTATTTCTTGCTATTAGCACTCTTCTTTTTGAATATACATACCTTGTTACGGGTAATGATCTACTTAAACAAGTGTTTGGTTCGTATTTCAAAGAATGGATTTTTTATCAACAATTTTCTATGGATATTTTGATCAAAGCAAGTATTAATGGGAATATTATAAACTTATTATTAATAGAAAATAAATTATTTATTTTTCATAGACATTGTTTACTGTAACATTTTGGATAGCATTAGATGAAGTATTAGACAAATCGAACGAGGTTAGATCAAAACTATGGTCAATAAATTCAAATTACTACATATCATACACGTGGACTATATTACTGATTATGATTATGATTATATATGGATTTTTTGGATATCATAAAATCAACTATATCCAAATTGGTTACATTATGTTAGCACTTTTATTTTTAACTATTTTTCAAGTAACTATATTTTTCGATATTTAATATCTTATATACTTATGAGTAGATTCTTGACTATCAATTTGTATCTAAATTTCTTGAATAACATTAATTACTTTTTGAACCTGTTTAAGTATCAAAGTATAATTTTAGTTTTTTGTAAAAAAATTATAGGTTTCTTTTCAAGTATGGAGTACGATTGTGTATCTATATTGGACAATAGTAGTATTGTATTCTATAATTGTGATAGCCATCACATATGTGTTTCAATTTTATGGATTTGCAGATATTTTGATCACGCATTTACACATTTCAAATGATATGTAAATAGTCTATTTTAATTACCATAAGTTTTTAATTAATTTAAATAAATTATTAAAGGCAACGTGATATTGGATTAGATAAGACAGACTCATTCAAAACAATTGTACCGGCTATAATTGCAATCGCTATTTTAGTTCAATTCCAATATTTCAATAGACACTTAACTAACTCTTTGAATATGAAGACACCAATTGATATTTTAAAAACTTCTGAAGAACCACACGAAATTGAACCACACTTATCAAAGGAAATAGTTTTTTCAAAAATATTGAACACTTTAATAATAGTTTTTCATGTACATTTAAATAAATTATTAATCATGTTTGTCGTGATGTTGATCATGAGTAAAGTAAGTAAAATTCACAAATTAATTTTCGTTCTTTTTACTTTTTATCACCTACCTACATAACGTAACTGTACTTATAAATATTAAATTATAATAATTGACAAAAAAAAAGTATAATAGATTAATAATAGCCATTAACCAATAGGTATTCTTAATATTTTATTTATTTATACCTACTTATTTTAGCCTTGTTTTTTGAACATAATACTACTTATTACAATGCTATTATGGATATTAATGGATTACAATAAATTTATGACAAATATATTGTTCTTGTATAATGCTTTGTATATAATGGTTATACTTGCGTACCAATTCTCATTCTGTAATCATGAACTTTATACATACAAATTTCGAGTAAGACAATATAATTAATAATTATAGTATAGATCAATGATGCCCAACCTCTTTTCTTCGATAGATCCTTTGGTAAACAATTATTTTCGAGTGAGCCACCAAGTAAAAAATTAGGTACCTACTAATAATCTCAATCTTAATCTACTAGTATAACTTTATTACGCATACTAATTATGCATATTTTAAGAATATGTATACCTATGTAAGTAAATATTGAACTTATTTCCTTATCTTTTATTGATTACCTAATGAAAAAATTATAGATTTGGCTGCATCTGAGTTCCATCTCGAGAACCTTTTTTATACTAATTCTTTCCCGGTTAAAAATAAAGTATGTGCATATCAATTCCGTCCCAGTTAAAAAAATAATAAATAATACGTATGGATATTGTTAGGTATCATAAAATGCCTACAAAAAATATTGGTATTTATAATGTTAGTACATCTTATTATCTTAATAAATATTAAATAGGTAGTTAAAGTCAAAATAGTACAGGTATTAATAGTCAAAAATAAAAATAAAATTAATTTTTTTTTAATTTGTAATTGGATTGAATTTAAAGGATATTTCTTTTTCAAATTCCAATTGTGATACTTGACTGAACTATATTCATACATTTTTTGTTTGATAAAATCTTCTTTAACTAATACATATATGTTTATAAATGAAATAATACATACATATATATAAATTCGATTGTTTAAGTTATTAAGTTGTACATTTTATATACCTATAGTATAATATAAAAAGACGACACAGGACGAAATTAGTATATCTATTAAATAAACCAGGGATGTAACTAGTATAGCTTTAAATTCAATTTTTATATATTGGACAAAATTTGGATGTAGCTACAGATTTAGATACATATTGTACATTAGGTGCATTAAGTACATTAGATAATTTGATCAATACTCTATTTTAAGTGCACAGATGATATCGACATTAAATAGTACAATTTATAATTTAAAATATCCCACAGAAAAAATTGCAAGTACAATGAAGATAAAAAACTGTATTTTGTTTTAACGTGCAATACTTTTTATGGGCTGTAGGTTGGGCACCACTAGTATATATTATACTTATGCAATCGTAAATATAAAACTGATGTTAATATCATTATTCATTAGTCAATACATTATTTTCATTATAGTTACCTATCATTGATGAACAACATATTAAGTTAGAAGAAAATTTTAGTTCTCATCAACTAAATATTGCGGAATTATTTGGTTTTAAAAAAATTGATACAAATGAATTATTATTTAATTTTTTATCATATGAGCTCTGTAAGTCACGACAAGTTAAAATTATCTAAAATACATTCACCTATAGTTTTATATTTATAGTTATTTTGCTGATAATGGTTTTAAAAAAAATCATCTTGATTTATTTGGAATTTAAGTACTACCCTCAAAAACCGCCATCATTGATTTTTCCAAACATAACATATACAGATATGAATAAAGGAATTCCAGAACTTTTCATGTACTTGGCCAACAGTGGATTCTCTCTTTTTGGACTAGAGGTAGGATATTTAAACATCTAATAAAGTAAATAAAATATTTGATTAATTAATTAATAAAGCTTTAAAAAAATTGTTAAATTAGATCACTTTTACAACTATTACGATTACGATCTATTTGTCTTTGGATGTGTGTGGATTATTGTGCGCTTTATGGCTCTTGAGCTTTATTGTTAAAAGCAGAAAATCAGTTTCAACTTATTGGATATATTTTGTAATATTTACGTATTTAGTAATAATATTCAAATATGTGTTGTGTGTTGAAACAATATTTAATCACAATTCTGGTAATCTTTGTAATTTTATGCACTTTTCCTTATGTATAATATTTTATTTTTTTTAAAGATACATTTTTTTTTTTTTTATAGAAATTCCATGGAAAACAATCAATATTATAGATAATGTAACAATACAATTATACGATGAAGGTTATAATGGATTGATAAGGCCATTAACGTGTAAGATCTTAATGTAAAATTTGAAAATTAGTATCCTGAAAATTTACTTTTTACATTATTATTTTACAGCATTTGATTTTATATTACTAGTTTTTGCTTCTCATCAATTTGCAGTTTTTAGAAAAGAGAGTTTGCAAATATCATATGAAAATCATTTTCAAGAAAATAATAATACAACTCATGAAGATATCCCGGATTACTTATCACAAAACAAGTTTGTTTAAATCGAATTATTTGAAAATTTATCATACTATTATAAATTATTTAATTTTAGAACGTATTTGGACATTTTGAAAAAAACTGTTTTCAATAATTCCATGTGGTTAATTTTATTTTTCATATTTTGGACCGGTACAAGTCATGTTAACATATTTTCTCTTGGATATTTATGCGCTGGTACTATATTTTTTTGGAAAGGTACACACTATTTTCTAATGCCATTGGACATGATACTTAGAATGTGAGTAACTATATTGACATTTTAAATTAATTTTAAAATGTAATAATTTATTGTAAGTTACCTAGTATTATAATTTACAAACAAAGAAACATGGTACCTATAAAATATTTATTATAATATTATATTATGTAAAACTGGATATTTATAAATTACCTATGCTCATAAATATTACTTTAATTATCTACTAGTGTTCTTTAAAACAAAAATAGTGTAAAATGGTCAAGTAATCAATTTCAATATTATATTTTATTAATTTTCAGTTGGAATGGATTATTGGAATTCACCATTGTAGTGATATTTATTAAAGCATTATTACATCTATTAGGATGTTTGGTTTTAAAGTATTTTGAATGGTATTCGTGTATTTTTATGCGTGTTTTTTCAATATTTTGTTGTGTAAAATCTTCGGAAAAACGTAAATTCGACTTGTTTAACAATGTTTTAACTATTTATCATTTAAAGAAATTGTATTATTTGTTATTATTATAAATTAGAGATATGTGGTACATCAAAAAATGATAGTGGTTTATTTTTCGATGTTTTCATATTTACGTTGGTATTGTTTCAAAGACGATTTTTCAAAAGTGAACATTTTCTTAATTTAATTGATGACACAAAAGCTGTAGCCGTATTGGCTAGTAAGATGTGCCATATAGTCAATGAATGGGAGCGAACTAAAAAAGACGAAAGTCGTCAAATAGATTTAGATTCACTGGAAAAAATCAGAGCAAAGCTTAATAATATTAGACAGTCAAAAAAGCGACTAAGTCAAACACAAACAAAACATTTTAGAGGTATTTTTTTTATCGTCTTATTAAAAATTTAAAGATATATTAATATTATTTTTTTAATGGGTTTTATATAGCTTGTTTGGATGGTGAATTTATGTTTGAGAAAATTTATGATGACGTATATTTGGTTGTAAAATATGACACTCATATCTTTTCTAAATATTATGGAGACTCAGTAAATGGCTCATGGCTATATCGACAGTTTGTTTACTTTGTGTTTTATTTAACAGAACAAATGAATAGTTATTCTGAAAAACACAGACAAATAATGGAAACTTTAAATGCAGAAAAAACAAAACTAATGGTAAAACTTCACTTAGTATCATTATAATATACAATCATCTATTATCAACTACTTGAAATTATTACTTTAATCATTAAAAATAAATATTTCATTAAAGATAATCTATGATTCTAAAGTGTAAAATCATAGGCTTAAAATAAATGTAATTTTTTACATATTAATTGAATTATACTCTTATTAATATTTTAATATAGAAAGATTCAAAACTGTTAAAATTGGGCCAACACAAGGGTGCTTCAATGTTATGGACTCCGATGAAAAATATTATAAACATAACTGACTATAAGTAATTTATATTTATTCATTAAATATGTTGGTTCTGTTTTATATTTGCCATTTGCGTTAACTAGAATGCGATATTATGAAGATGCCAACAAAGATAAACACTGGTTCAAACAATTTATTCTGGCGATTTGGAATGTAATTCAATCGTCTACACATTTGTTTTGTTACCTCGGCATATTTTACAACACAGCTCATAACACTTTTGATTCAATTTCAATGATACCTGTTGTAATGGTAATTTGTTGGGGACAGTTGTCGGTACCTAGACCAACGAAAACATTTTGGATTGTTTTAATTACGTACATGCAAGTAAATAAAGCAAACGTACCATAAACCATAAATGCGTGTTATATGTTTTATTTTATACCAGATCACAGGCCTAGTTAAGTACATTTGTTCTTTTAAAGAAATTCCATGGACACAAGAGGAATTAACATTAAAAAATACAAGTTCATTGGATTTTTATTCTTATCCAACAATGCGCTTAGGAATTGGAGATTACCAATCTAAAATTCTAACAGACCTAATTGTTTTGTTGGTATTATTTGTGCACAGGTAAATGTTAGTATAATTTCACAAATATTCACGATAATACTAGTAATGCAAACTTGTAGACGAACATTAGTAAGATTAGGTCTTTGGACGTGTAATAAACACCATACGCAATGGGTTGCCAATACAACGATATTGCAATATAAGAATCAAGAAATATCATCATTTAGAATGATAATTTTCAAGTAATTATTTATTATATAAACGATGTTTGGGATTTTTAATTTTAATTTCAAATGTTTAATGTTAAAACTAAGTATCAAAACGCATTTAAGACCTATCTATGAATTTTATCAAGATCTTCGACACTATCACACCGAAGGAACTGTGAATGTGTATCCGACTATGTTTTTGTTAATATTTATGTTTGTACCTTTCGAAATTCTTAATTTAAATGTAAGTAAATTATTTAAAAAATATTTAAGATATCTATTAAAAGTTCAGAGAATTGTTATCAACATGCGATTATGTAATCGATTTCATAATAATTGATACAATTTTGTAATTTTGTAGACTGTCACGGAATCATTCGATATAAATCGAGTAACAAAACTTTTACTCATAACATTCTCAATTAACGTGGTAATCATAGTCATAGATAGATGGTTTTATGCTAAACGTTTTGTTCTAGGGAAACTCATTTTTCACATATTTTTTATAATTATATTTTTATTGGAAATGTGAGTGTTAGTAGTAATACTATTAATTTGAATATTGAGTACTAAGTAAGTACCTACTTGCTTATTAAATTATAACAGTTTTTTTTATATATACTTACAGCGGATGGAGAGATAATAGTTTGATTACAAGTCCACTATTAGCATTCAACATATATTTGTATATTTCAGTTTCGGCCTATCAAATAAGGAACGGTTACTTGTATCGGCATGCGAGTTCATTTCTTTGGTCACGATATACACTATTCAATTTGTTGGCTTACAAGCTGTAAGGTAATTTGAAGTCGATATTAAAATAAATTATAAATGATTTAATAATTTTAAAGATACTACTATTGTCCATTTGTTCACGAAATCCGTACTGTATTGGATTGGATATGGACAGATTCGTCATTGACAATTATGGAGTGGTTTAAAATGGACGAACTCTTTACTCATGTGTGTTGTGTTAAGGTAGAAGAAAAATGATTATATATTTCTATCATTAATATAATTATGTAACTGGCTTCACTTAAATTGTATTATTATCTTTAAATCGTTTCGAATTGAATAAGTTCGTGGTCACTTTGCTTTTTAATATTATTCATAAGTATACCTTCCTAGAATTACTTTTATATTACTGCTATAGCAATAAGGAATAGAACAAAATAGATCGATAGATTTTTTAGAATAAAATAGAATTGTTTATTTATTTGTGCCCAAACACGTGACTGAACATGACAGGTCAGTCACATTTATAGTTTAATCTAATACTATTGAAAATAGTACTGCATGAGAAGTAATACCCGATTTCGTTGGTTTTGTAAATTACTGCAATAGCAGTAGTGACCCATCACATCAGAATCGAAAAATATTGAAATTACTGCTACCTATAACAGTAACCGACCACGAACTTGTCAAATGGTACTTTATTTATGTTTACAGAGCATTCTAAATTTTCGTGATTTAGTAGATGGTAAACGAGGTAAACATGTATCTTGGATATTTAAGCTATGTGTTGGTGGCGGAATTATACTGGGAATATTGATAATAATAATATTTCCAATGGTATGGTTTTCAATGTTTGAAAGTAAACCAGATACACCGTCGTCAATGGAATTGACTGTAACATTTGGAGAAGATTTAACTGTGTTTTCCAGCAAGTCAGATGACATACATAGGTATACAAAATTAAACATAACTATAGTAATAGATTAGTAGTACATTTTGCAAAATAATTTAGAACTCTTCGTAGTTATTAATATATTATTATTTGTAATTAATCCATACAATGAGTCATATACATTAATTTTAATGTGTAGTAATTATAAAAAAACATAATAAACAAATATTCTATGAACACGCATTTAAATCAATTTATATTAATTAATAGGTAATTTAAATTTTTACCAATATTTTGTACATAACTTAAAATATTAATTTTTAGACTAGATGTTTCGGATCTAAGATTAATAAAAGACATATACTTAAACTGTTCAAACATAAATCGAAATAGTATTTCGGAATTTCTACTTCAATACGAATATGATGAAATAAGCTCAATGAATGTAATACCACAGTCGATAAATTCACGGCCCATTACCACATATGAATTCAACAAATTTAAAAAGATTATTCTTACAAGTATTTATGTATTCTACATACAACTGTAGGTACCTAATATTTGATAAGCTACGAACAAATATAATTATCTTAAATATAAATGTTATATCTATTTTAATTTCAAAATAGCATTTAATTTATTTAATTGAGTAGGAATAATTTGTAATCACATTATTATATAATTCTCTTTATTATCTATTTAAATCTCAATTTAATCGTTTAAATTTTTATTTACTACAACAGGTCCCAGTATTAAAATTTCAGTAGAATGGGCATTGACACATCACGATGGTGTTAAGGTGAGCCGTGGAAAAAACACAGTCATGATGCATGATTATACTCATTCCATATTAATCGATTGTCTGAATCATATGTTGAATAAAAGTTCTAGTGATGTACCTGGTTCTTGTAATCAAGTGGTCATACCTAATCTATTGCCAAAATTTTTAGTGTTGTTTTTAAAGTCTACTGAAACAGTAGTGAAATCGGAATTGATGATTCATAACCCAAGCAAGTCTAAAGTATTCATAATAGTTTTTTATTTAACTTTATACTCGATTATACATAATCGCACAACTGGCCCTTTTTACATTACAAACATTATTCGTTTTCAGCGAAGATAAAGAGCAATATTAAGTATCTAAGTAACAGATGCATACACTAAAATATAAATGTAATATTATATTATAATATTATGTAAACTCACCTTCGATTATGCGGATACTATTTAAATTAGCGTTTCTCAAAGTGGGCAATATCGCCCCTTTGGAGGCTATAGGGTATCCAGGGGGCGATGAAAGTTACAAGCTTAATTAATTTTTTATTGCGTACTAACCTAATCTAAGTGACCTAACCAATATATTTTTTATGGTAGGGAGATGTCTGTCATTTTTTTTTACAAGTTGGCGATAAAGATAAAAAAATTGGGAATCACTGATTTTAATTCACTGGTCTATACATAACACCTATAATTGTATAACCATAAAATGCCGATTATTTAAAAAGATGACTTATTCCTCGTACGCTGATTATAATATACATTTTGGGAAGTACTAATAACACTCATGTATAATGTGTAGGTAGTATTCGATCTGAATACTCGGTGCATCCGAATTGCATGCCATCTCATTGAGGAGTTTGTCTGAATTGAATGCCCTGCATAATTTTATCAAACGAAATAATTTAATTTACTTTTCCACTGAAAGAACGGGATTTTGTGGCATTATAGTAAACTATATAAATATTGAAGAAGGTAACACTGTGAATATTAAATAAAACGATTGTCGTTTAGTATAATGAAGTGAATGTATTTTACATTTATAAATAGTATATTTTAAATAAATAATAATAATAATAATATAAAATTCAGTGGAGTTTTTTAAATAATAATAGTAATAATATTGTCTATATAGTCATATTATTCAACATCATATATTAGAAATATTTTAAAGAAGCGTATTGCCCTATTTTATTTATTTTGACGTTGGCAACATTATGTATGATGTATGCTAACTTTTCCACAAATAAAATTCTACTAATTTAATTATTTTAAATCGCGTCATCACTGAACTTATAACTTTTTCTTTTTCGAATATTTCTCGACGCCTTTTATTTAAATTTTAACTACCCATTTTTACTTGCTTTAAGACATCGATTAATTGAAATACACTAGAATTTAGTGAGTAAAACATGTTATACCTAACCTATTTAGTTTGGAACAAAATGATTCACAAATCACAATCATTAGTTATACGCATTTTAGAATTAGAAAATAATAATAAATTAACTAGTGTCGATCCACGGCATACAATTCGGACAGGTTCATCCATTCAGGTGTCCCGTGAGGATTAATGCAATCGTAATATCTCTTAAAATAATGGAGATATCATAATTCTGTTTTTTTTTTTCATAAGACTTACAGGGACGAGGATTAAAAGTTTTTATATTTTAATTCAACATAATATATTTTTTAAAAAGTTAAAAAAAATTTTTACTTAGGTAATAATTTTCAAAAAATGATGTAGCTTATTTTTCTGAAAATTTTGACTTTTCAACGTTTTATTTTCATTAACATCGTGATTTTTAATATACTTTTTAGTTTTAATAATTACAATTATAACTGTCTGATAAAAATTATCATTAAAAACCTGTGGGCCATAATGTTTGATATCATTGTTACTGTTATCGTATTAAATAATTCATAATTTTTCTCGAAACTAAAAAAAAAGTATATTAAAAATCACGTTGTTAATAAAAATAAAATGTCGAAATGCAAACATGTTCAGAAAAATAAACTTTACAAAATGATTATCTTCAATATTGTTGAAAATTATTAAATAAAAAATTATTTTTTTAACCTTAATATTAAAAATTAAATTAAAATTTGAAATACTTGTAGTCCTTGTCCATATGAATCGTATACAAAAAAACTAAAATTATGATATCTCCATTACTTCAGGAGATATAGCAATGGGTAAATCCAGGACATTTTGTATGTTACCTATATCTATTTCATCCGTTTCGATCAGAAGGTCGATTACGATAAAATAATAAATATAAAAATATAAATGTACAATAGATACAGTTAAAGAAAAATAATGTAATAATTTAATAAATAATATTATAGCTAAACCATACATGGACGTCGGGTTAACATTTCATTACGACGATGTATCTAAATTTAGTTACTGGTGGGACTTTGTAGAAATATGTCCTGATGAAAACGAAGACACCAGTTATTTAAGCAAGTTGCCTTATTCATCATGCGCTGATAATGAAAAACATTTGGTCACAACTAACAATACTCATATGAATATTATGTATAATATATATGTATTCAGCGATAGATATTCAAGTACTATGCAGTTTTTAGATGATAGAGGGTATTTATTTTATTTTGTTTAAATACAATTTAATAATTTAGTAATATTATAATTATTGTTATTAAATGATCATACTGTGTAGCGTAACTATGTAGTAACTGCAGGCCGGAGGTTTTTTTTTAATTAGGGGGAAATTAGGTATACGCCGATTAATTTTGTTAGGTTTGTCTAGTACTCAACAAGTTTCCAACTGTCAATTATACTTTTTATTTGAATTCCAATTTTTAGTTTATATTAAAATTGAGTTTTATACTTAGATGTAAACAATAACACATTATACGTGGAATCCTTCATTATGAGGTCACCAGGAGCTCCCTGCCTTTTTCCACTAAGAGCAACTGACTTTATGTACACTTACTGAGACTAAACTATTTCAATATTAAAATAATTAAACTAATTTCAGGATAGTTGGCTTATACACTATAATTGTAGTTTATTTTGGATATAAGTTTGCATTTGATATATTTCGATCTTTCAAATTCAAATTGGGATACACCGAAACACCTTATCCAGACCGTATACTACAAGTAACATAAATTACGTTAATTTGTAAATGTATTTGTCTATATTATAATGGTATGTAATATTTGTAGCTTTGTTACGAAATTTATATGGTTAGATTCTTCGGAGAATATGAAATGGAAGAAGATTTATACGCAATGTTAATATTTTTGTTTCGATCGCCTGAAACGTTAATTCGTTATACGAGACGACCCGCAGTTTCATAGAATGTGCAAGAAACATATGTGTTTGATAAAGTTTAAATAATTAAATGAAATGTATTTTTTGGTAAATTTTGTTAAATTATAGTTTTTTTTTCAAAGAATTAAAATTTTATAAAATATTTTAAATTTGTTTTAGCTTAAAGTTATAAGTACCTACTCATTTTAAATACGTCATTTAGATATATTTTGTTTAGATATACAATATTATTAAAAAAACTATAAAACGTATTACATACACGCAATAATTAACACAGGTAACTAACATAATTATATAAACTTTATTTTATTAAATTTCAAGGGAAAATAGTTTAATATAGTACTATAATAGTTAGCAGTTTCTACTTATTTTTATATTTTCTATACTTTTATCCAATGAAGTGGCTTCTAGCTACCTTAAAAAAGAAATATTTTTGAAAAAGTGGGTATTTTTTGAAATAATGAATGTCTTAATAATATATTAAATGGACACGACGGACTAATCCGTAGGTGTGTATGTATAACTAAAGTATATAATATCACTTCAATAACTACATAAATAAACGATATTGTATCGTTTATACAAACACGTGTATGAGATGAACGAATAGGTTCTTTTTAAACGCCGATTTGAACAATACAAATCACAAATAAAGGATCAACAAAAATATTTTAAAAATAGTTTATGTTTATATCCGTAATGGCATTTCATCCATTACCGACCAAAAATTTCAATTGTTATACTATTATATTAATATCGACAATGGATAATAATAATAATAATAATAATAATAATAATAATTTAGGTGTAGAAAGCAACAGCATTCGATAAGTTGCCTTACATAAAGGATTACTGCTAGCAGACATCAAGGCAATATATATATATTTAACGGTTGTTAAATCAATAACCCAACTGAGTCTTAGTGAGACCGTTATAAAAGGGTAAATTTGTTTTGTTTTCGATATTTATACTTAGATAAAATTTAATATCATATTGTTTGTGCAGTATCAACTGCGAGTAAAGTATCACATACTTTATACATTACCTAAGTTTTAAGAGTATAAATAGTAATATTGATACAGCGGCAGATTAGTGGGCCGGTAGTAGTATTTAACTCTGGGCCGATGTATTTGCATTAAAAATTATATTATAAAAATATTGTACTTAAGTATTCTGTATTTAGAACACTAGAACGCTTGTCTGATGTTTCATTAGTTATTTGTCCAAAAAATTAATAAATTGTCATGTCTTATAATAAACGAAAAGGTGTAGCTAAAAAATTAAGGGAAAAAAACAAAAGTTACTAGCAGAATCGACTCTCACGAGTCTTGCCAAAATATCCTAAAAAGATATATAATTTCCAATCGAAATGTCAAAAGTAAAGCCATTCAACAAAATGTATTTGAATTCTCATACAAAGATAATTCCGAGGAAGGTTTACTATTATTGATTGAGGAAGAGAAATTCATTCAGAAATTACAAAATAGTGATTTATTAAGAAAAGTATTATCTTATTAATTTAATTATTTTATTTATAAAAATTAAGGCTTTAATAATAGGTATTATTTGCATGCTTGTAATTTTAGCCACAATAGTAGAAGCAGTTAATACATTAGTATATGAGTTAATTTATAACTAACTTTTATTTTTTAACCATCTAATCTAAATTTTTATAAAATTTGTTTTAATACTTAATATTTTAATTATTAATATTGTTTTATACGTGCATGATGCATGAGCAAATAATGCATAAAGTAAAGTAAGGTGAGTGATATTAATAGTTACCTAATCATATGTTAAACTTACATATTATATTAAATAAAATATAATAGGTATGTATTATGAAATTATAAGATGATGACTGGAAAAAAAAAATTGTTTTTGTAGGAAATTATTGTTATTGGATGGTGGGCTGGTCTGGTCATACGGTAATTTCCCGGGCCGAAATTTTTAGACAATCCGCCTCTGTATTGATATAGCAGTAGACTATCACTATACACTATAATACCGAAGATCTAATTTTATTAAGTTTTATTTTTAAGTACTTGTGGGTTGAAGGAGGGTCCAATACGTGAATAATACGTACAGAGTATATTATCTAATTATTAAAAAATATAAATTATTATAGCATTCAACCACTATAAAGATTAAAGCACAAATTAATAATAGTAAATAGTTGATTTAATCCTATTAGTGTATTATGTATTATGTATTATTAATTTATATTATTTTTAATAATTTTCTTGAAAATTTGAGAAGTTTGAGTACAGAATAGTTAGATCTTTTAAACACAATATACCTGTGTACCAATATATTTTTAGTTTATAAGAATTTTCAATAAAAAATTTGTCGACCTATTTACTGCAATTTCTCGATGTTAAAAACACAAGTTATAGGTAGGTACTGTAAGAAATGCATAAACCTATAATCATAATCTTTCGCTATTTTGTTCTAAATTCATAATAACCTAAGTGTATAGAGACTGAAAAGCCATTTATACATATAAAAATGATGTAGAGCAGTCTATTATAACTAAAGGGGTCTGGGAATTAGAAAGAATCTGTGGAAAATAATTATAATAGAATAAATATGTTATAAGTTATAACACAAAAAGTTAAAACGTATAACTGTTTTATTTGAATGGAGTTCATATTACACGAATGGCGTGTGAATTTTAGTTTTTATAACAAGTAGGTACTATGCACATTATTTTCACGCGAGTTCTCTTTGATAAAGCAAATTGTTCTTTTCTGTTTATCATTTTATTTATCATTCAATAATGTCCAATATTGAAATGTTTACCTATATAACAGAATTCTATAGACAAAATTAAAATATATACAACTTATCAATTATAACTTATTTAGTTGTTTAAACTTTAAATACGAAATAGGTAGCTTTTCGGCGTTGCCTGTAATAAATTAAATAACGTAAGTGAATCTATCCTGTCTACACTCTACTAAATGTAAATTATATTTTTTTAATAGGTAAATGGGCATTTCAGTGATTTTTTATCAAATATAAAATAAAAATATAACATTATACATAGTTATTATAACTATTTTATTTGATGTAATCAATGGCAATCCTATTTAAAAAAATTTTATTTTCATGAAAAAACTCCTATAAGTTATCACATTTTAGAAATTTAAATTAAAAAAAAAAAAAAAATCGCAAATTTTCTAGCATTCCTATGTGTTATTAGTACCAAATTGCAGAACTATATGTGAGAGAGATTTGGCTATAGATATCTTACACACAAAAACACCATTTTTCACAATCGCTTAATTAATATAGATATAGAGAACATGATAGATTTTTTATTTATAGTTATACATACAGCACATCATTATAAGAAATCGTCTATTTGATATTAATAATTTATATGGTACCTAAATGTACTATTAATTGCAATTTTCAATAACATTCGTGTTAACTACAATATTGTTTACAGATACCTAATAAATGCATTCAGTTTTTTACCAAGGTCAATAAATTGGAAATCAATTAAAAATATCACAAGCATACAGTAAGCTATAATTGCAATAGATAATTATGAATAAGTAATAACTAATAATATTTAACAAGTAACAGTCTTTATGTATCTAGACATGAAATAGGAATTGGCACCAATACCACACAATACATACAAATATTGATTAAGGGGTATAGGTTATAAACAACTAGTCATTTCTACAAATCAAGAATAATTAGACATCAAAAATATAAAATTGGAATAACAAATTTATTTATTTAACATTATTAAAACAAAATACATAACATTTGTAAATATTAATGTATAGTTAATGTGTTCTTTAAACAATCAATTACTTACATAGGTACCTATATAAGTACACTAATATTATCAATATATAGGAGGGATAAAAGATTTTTTCTAAACATAAAAAAAATTGAAGGTAAACCATCATCAGGTCATCAGGACCATTGCTTATTTTTTTATTTAGTGATGTAAGATAATCAATTATATCACCTTCAGATATTGAAATAGAATTTAAATTAGAGTTATTACCAATAATGTGAATATTTGATTCAAAAGTAACGTTGTTTTTAAAATAAATAAAAGAGAAATAATAATTACTAAAATAATTTAATTTAAATTATAAGCAGATATAATTAATTATCTATTAAAACTGCGAGATAGAAATATTGGATTTATATTTTCTTAAAGATAGAATATATTTTCAAAATTATTTTATATCAAATATTTAGATCTATAATCTACCTGAACATAATATCATATAATATAATGTAAACTATAGTAGGTACTTATATTCATTATTCAGATAATAGTTTTTACAACTCAAAATGATAATCATAATTATATGTGTATACTGTGTAGTGTTATAAAAGAATATTTATATTAAAAAACGTTTTTATTGTTTTTAGGCGATATTAATAAAATATATGCCTATTGTATAGGTACCTCAGTACCTACTAGTATATTATATACAACAATATAATTATATAATATATATTATATTTAATATAATATGCTGCATTTAAAATTTAAATTGACCAGGATGACAGCCAACGGGTATTGTATTATATAGTTTTTATTATATAATATATAATATTTGTTTATAGTTTTATGTTGTATATGTAGTTATAAAGAATTAATGAATAAAAAAAACGGTTAACGGGTTTGATTCAATATTATATGGAGCTTATATCAAATTATTTATAGTAAATTAATTATTTTGAAATTCTAAGAATTATAATAAGTAACATTTACATTACTAACATAAATATATTATATTTAACAAAATAAAATTAACTAAAGTAGTATTGTACTTTTAAAAATTGGTAGAAGTCATATTTATTCAGTATCAAACATCAAAATGTCTATAGCTTACCTGCGTAATAGATATACTCTTAACACTGTATAATTCGTTTTTATAGATATATTAAAGAAAATATCTCTTGTATAGACTTATTATATTTATATACTTTGGAATTGAAGCTAACAAATTAACTGTTCGCGTTTTTATTTCACTATTATTGAGGAGTGATGACTAATATACATACGTTGTCACTAAAATACGCACTTACAACAATAATACAGATAATTAATAATAATATATTATGTCTGTACGTATTTTGCAGCAAATATTGGCCATTTAGGTGATAAATATTTTTGACGTAAACAATAAAATTACGTTTTTCCCATAGGAACATATTATATAATATGTACACTGACGATGGGCTCTTATGTGGTACAATATGTCTAACATTATTTTAATACACGCATAATATGTTTATTTCAAAATCGATTTAAATGTTTTACGACGTATATTATATTATTATTATGGTAACGATCGCGAGACCCTAAAAATATACACATAATATGTATAAACGAACAATAATATTCGTATATATATATATATAATATATATATTGTCTGATATGTAGGTATAGGGTGTGGGAAAAAAATGACCCTCGTGGTTCCGTGGGACACACGCACGGCGCGCGTATACACAGTACACACCATCCGAAGAATAATGTAATATTATTATACACAACCATCCACATTATAATATGATCTTATTATAATAGTCGTCATTCATCGGTTAATATCTTGTTACGCGTGGTCAACAATCTTTCTCGATAATATTAATTTCGAAGTTATTTCTTATACATTATTATCGCTAAATGTTAATATTATCAAGTGCACGCGTTCCCACTTTCTGCACCTTGTGAAATACCTCTTTTGATGTACGCTATACGTCAGTATATTCTGTATATCGACTATTAATATGCATGTACCTTCGCATATCGTGTAAATACAATTAATATTAATATAGCCACTTAATTAATAAAAAAAAAAAAATCGTAAAAATTTATCAAACTCCAATTTAATGTAAAATAACATAATATATTAGTAAAAGTATTACACATTTACACATTTACATTAATATAATAAATAGGTAGAAACCTATTAGGTAAGTACACATTATCGTGAGTTGCAAAGTCACTGCAGTGTATTTCATACACGCCTATATCATGTTGACTCAATTCTATATTAGTATAATTACATTAAAAATTTACATTGTTTATTTAATGCAAGTACAGTTTTAATTGAACAATGTGCACAGTTATATGTTATTTATCATGTATTATTATTATTATAATAACAGCACATACCTATTGTAATACACTAATACGGCTAAAAATACAATTTATACTTTAAGGTCTTCTTATTTTTATAATGGAAAATATTATAATGTAAGTAGGTACCAGTTATACGTACAAACAAAATATTATTATAGTCTCAAAGAATAAGACATCGACGGAAGTTGTTTTTCTAAAAAAAAAAGAGAGAAAGAGAATTTAGAATCTAACATTAAGTATAATTAAATATAATTTTCATAACAGGAAGTCAGACCGGCCGTGTACCCGACTTAGAATTTGCTTTGTGAGTATAACAATACGCATTAATTCAATACAATTTTCTGTAAATTAATCTGTTTAAAATACCTGTTTGTATTTATATAATATTAAATAATATTAAAATAATAATAATAAATAAATAATATATAATTTATTGTAATCCTATTTAACATTTTTATTTTTATATTTATTTTTAATTTGTTAATACTTGTTCTACTTTTAGGCTATAGTTTAATAAATAATGTATACTTAACAATGGTTGTTCAATCCAAACACGAATATTAATAATTTCTATTATCTCGACTCAAATCTCGTCAATAGATGGTTATCAAAAGCTCTAAGTGAGTTTACAAAATATATTGTAATAAAATAGGCGTATAGGTAATTTAAGCGTGTTATAGTAATACATGGAATACGGGATTTATGTGCATATTTACGTGGTACGTCTACATAATAATAGATCTCTCCGCTATCGATGTCGTATACCCATAATGGCTGATTTAATTTAGTGTACACAATGCCCAACACAGCGTTCCTGATAATTGATTTAACTGCCTGAAATTTAAATTTATTAAAAGTCTTTAAAAATAAATCAAATAATTTTTAATACCTCGAGTGAGATATTTATTGATAAAAGAAATATTGAGTTGTAAATTGGTTAGACGTAAATTCGTCGCGAACATTTATAGGTAAAGCATACTGGTTCGTGTAAGCAGTGTATATAGCTGTAGTCAATTTATACCAAAGTTGACCCAAAATATGTACATGTGTAATTTGCACCATTTGTTTAAAATGCGTTTGTAATTTGCGCCAAAATAAAGATACCTATGTAATTTGCACCATTCTCTTATACCCATCTTACCTATAGAGTAATAAGAAATAAAAATTGTAATTTGCACCAAAATTAAAATCGATTATTTTTCGATAGTATTACAAACTTGTAAGTTTTTATATCCTAGTATAAATTTAGCTTAGTTTCTATTTATAAAATAGCTGAGCTTATGCACATATAATAATTGTTTTAATAAGTTTATATAAAACCGTATAATTTTGAATATAAAAAAAGTTGACCAATTAAAAAAATTATAAGTAATTACCAGATAAGGCGAAAAATCCCGAAAAATTATTATTGTCATTTGTGTCCGTCTAGTCTCGACGTCTACGAAGATACCGAGGAATAATCGAATATTTCAAAATCAAATACTCGATAATTGAACAAATAAATAATCATTTTAGTGCAAATTACAAATTCTATTTTCGACTACATGCAGTGGTACAAATTACATATCTGTAATTTGGTGCAAATTACAAACTCCCGTGTATATAAGCTACATCAGGCTACAATAGTGAGTTTGGCAATTAGTTCTGGGGGGTCAGGATCATTAAAAAAAAAAAAATTCATAGTCCAGAAAACCTTTTTTTTATTTTACAAGTTATTCTTGATCTAAACGGTGATAAAAAATAAATAAAATAAAACTACTTTTGGTGATCTGTTTAATTCCTTCCGAGTTAGAAACGTGGACCGTTTGTTGCCGACTATTGAACTACAAACTATAGAATCTTTAATGACTACTTATTTAGGGGCACCATTCACCATATTGTTTTTAAATAACATTTTTTTTTTGTTGATACAAAATGCAAATTATCTTTATGTTTACATCAGTTGGACCAAATAGTACGATGGGATAATATGAGTTTTTATTTATTATATTTGTATTGACGAATTAAAAATAAAATAAACCTTATTATTTAATTGCATTTATTTTTATTTTTTTACAATTTCTTCATAATATATCTAATAAATTAAAAATATTATTTTATAAATGATACAAATTGAATTATGTGTTTTCGTTAATTGATTAAAATTATAAAAGTTTGTAGGTACTTTATATTTAATTCTTCTAAAGTCTAAACACAAATTAAATGTTTAAAACATATTTTTACAAAGCGCAAGAACTAGGGGTACTAATTTCTTTACAGTCAACAGTCATTACTCATTATATAGGTCAAAATACAGGCCTACAGTATAAATTGTACGAATTGTATGATTTGTATGATAACATTATTTTAACAATATAGACTTTCAATAAATAGAAAAAAAATTTTATTCGACTATAATGGTTTGGATGTTTTCGAACTCGTAGGTATACTTCTAAATCTTTAAAAAAAGAATATACTAAATTGGCAATTGCTAAACTTAAATAAGTTTATTCGCTCAATATTATTTATAATTATGTATGTAAATTTTATAATAATAATTGTAGAATTTTTGATCGTTTTTGATGTTATAATGTGGGAAAAATGGTTAGAAGTAACTTATTATTTTCTTCAATAACTATTTTTGTATTCAGTCTTTTTTATGTTTATTTATTTTTTTACTTTTTTTATAGTACTTAAACCACTAAGAGACCTTAACCCATAAAAATTGATTATTAGCATTTATGTAGATGCAAATAGAACTCACAATCACTCAATATCTGATACATATGCTATGTAAAATCTCCAGGTAAATTGTTTAGTTTAAGAACTTAAGAAATAAAAAATTCATTTTTAAATTTTTTTTCCTATTACCATAATTATTTCTGGAAGCAGATCCTACCACATAGATTTATTGTTTTGTCAAACTTATCACGGATTACTTATATAAATACAATAGTTTTATATTAACCACATAATATTAAATCAATGATATGATGACTGGTATGAGTATTGAAAATACTATAAGTTATAAAATAATGCGTTTTTATATAGCTTAAAAATTAAATATCAAAAAAGCTCAACGCTCAAGCACATAGCACAATGTCTTATATAGGTACGTTTAACTTTTACGACAGGTAAATTCACTTCAATTTTAAATTTTAACAACGCAAAACTGCTGTTGTACCTATTGTATACTATGTCTGTAAGACGGAGACAAAACATGAGGGTTTCCTCTTGAATAGGTGAGTACATTTATATTTATTAATTAATAAAATAATATTCTCTAATTTTAAAATTACTAGAAATAATTTATGTACAAATCAAGTGTTATTTTTTTTTACTGTTTACTTATTAAATATATATATAAATTTGAGTACCTAATAAAAATAATTGAAAAACTCCGTAATTTATAGCAACATTAAAACAAAATTATAAATGTTTTTCTTATTTTTCTTTTTTTCTGGATCTGCTCTACTGTGATACAATTTGCGTCTAGTACAAATTCAAGGCGTGGCTTTTGTAAAATTTACAAAATTATTAAAATATACATTTTTTTTATGTATACCTAATTATAAATTTTATTTTTATGAGTTATAACTTATTATTTTATTGTTGTCTGTTGAATATTGACCAATTAAACTTTTAATTTTAATAATAACCTAACATGCACTGCTGCTATTGAATTAGAACTGAAACCCGTAACTTTTGAATAAGAATATTTTATACACTTTAATATAAATGGTGAGTGTAAAGTTATTGGATGACACTAGTCATCCCATCATTAAAACTTCTTAGATATATATGTATATCTTGTTAGAGTCTAATTATAAGAAGGGGACTAAGAGGGTTGCCAGGGCCTTTATTAAATAACAAATATACGTAGTGTATATAAGAAAAATGTTTTTTTTTTTGTAAAATTAGGGTCTCGAAAAATGGAGGTAGTCGATAGCTCAGAGCCATTTATTGCATTAATCGGGCTCTAACTCTCGTACTATAACAAACCGCTACCTAATAAATAAATTGAAAAAAAAAACATTTTGTACGATATACCTAATACATAAATAATACATATTATATTATGATAATATGCCATTGTAAACTGCAATCGAAAATCATTTAATATCGTACTCGTATCTAAATTATTAAAACTATAAGCTCGTAAAAACCGCAGTCCTGCAAGCAAGAATAAAAAAGTAGCGTATACGTGCGATTTTCCAAGAGCACATTTTCACTTTCATCGCTAAGCGCACGCTGGGTTATATTTTATAGTATATACCTATATACGCTTTTCCACTGCAAAGTTCAAGTTCGAACTCTGTTTATTAATTACTATACGCACGGTATATGATGACCCACTCTATATAGGTAATATACTCGGGCGAGCCGTATATCAAATGCGCCGCGGCGGCGATACGCGTCTCGAATGGCAATCACGTAATATATATCGTATACGTAGCATATAGTAGTAGTTAGGCGCGGGTATACGACTCCGCTCGTATATATTATTACGGTCGGAACGTACGTTATAATAATGCCTATTTATCATCTCATCGTCATTATCATAAATCTCTTATTATATATAAAATACTGCAGCAGTACACTGCACACGAACGAGGGGTAGGTATACAGTGTACCTGAACCCACGACCGCCACGAGAACGGTCTCGCGACGTACCTGTGTACACGCGAACGGCCGTAAAAAAAAAAAAAAAACGTCGTCGGGCGCGGAAGCGATTCATCGTGCGGATGTGCGCAATTATACGCGCGCGGACCGCGACTCAAACAACACAAACAACAGCGACGACGACGATAATAATATTATAATATTCTTCCGCGGAATCTTCCGCCGGCGGGCGCGGGGGCGGCGGGTAACGGGAGCGACGCGGGGGCGGGGCGGTCGGCGATATTGGAGTAAAGATCGTCGTCGTCGTCGGGCCGCCGCCGTCTCCGTTGCCCCGTCTCCGCCGTCGTCGCGGCCGTCGTCACCGCGCCGTCACCGCCGCCGCCGGTCGGTAGCCGCGGCTAGTTCCCACAGTCTTTGCACAGCGTATACGATGCGCGCACACACACACACACACAGACGCACCGTGGGAACCGGCGAGTTCGCCTTGAAATCGGTTCCCCTCCGCCCCGCCGCCGCCGTCGGTCGGTCATGCTACGGCGAGGGCTGGGCGGAGGGGGGCGTCCGTCCGCGGAGAGTCGCGGCATCGACGAGTATTACACGTATACGCGCGTGTGTGTGTGTGTGTGTGCTCGCAAGTCGTATAGATTATATTATTATATATATTATATATTATTCGTATATATAATATTGTACACACTGTGAGCGCCACTGCCGATTTAGGCATGAATGGTATACGAGCAGAGGCGGCGGCGGCGGCGGGGCGACTATGATAGTGTACGCGTAAAACACGATAGTAATACAACAGCAATTGAAACGGTACGGTCGCGAGAGAGCGCGACGTCGGCGGCGGTGGCGGTGGCGGTGAACGCTGCTGCTGCCCCGTCGTAGTCGTCACCGCCGCCGCCGCCGCCGCCACAAGTGTGGAATGTTCCCACGGATCCCATTGGTCCGGGCCTGTGCTCGGCCGCCGCGGTCCCTCTTTATTTCGTTTTACGTTTGAATTTTTTTTTTTTTTTTTCCTTTACCCATTTTATTTTCCCCCTTGCGCCGCCCGATATCACACACACGCACACACACACACACGCTCGTCGGCGCGAACGGTTTTTGCGCGCGCCGCCGCGGATCACGTTTTTCCGCCGCCGCCGAACAGGGTCGTCGTCGGGCACTAGCCATTCAGTCGTACGCGGTCGCCGCCCGCGTGTACTCGTGTGCATCAGTCGTCGTCGTCGTCGCCGTCTCGGCGTGTATCCGAATCTCCGCAGACACTTCGAGTCCCGAGACGGGCAATAACGATATAATATTCAATTTTCCGAAAAACCTCGTACCGCGGCTGCTACCTACGCGTCGTCAGTCGTCTATAATATCCCTGCAGTTTCGTGTCCGTCGATCAATCGCTTCGTCCGTCCAAGTCGAACTCCAATTCCAAACCCGACCCTTTCCACGAGTAACCGAACTTTACGCGCCGGGCCGTCACATACGCCGCTCGTCGTTCTTCTTATCCTATTCTGGACACCTGCGACAACACTCGAGGTAATTAACGCACCTACTCGGTCGTTATTAGCTTATCATTTTATTATCACATCATAAGCTGCAGACTTTGACGAAATGTGTTAATATTATTTATGTTAAGATACATATACCTCGAATCTAGTCTTTGAAATTAAAGAGTAAAATTTATTAGCGTACACGTCCTATACGAACGAAAATATCGAAGCTCGTATGTATATCGTAGAATCTATTTATTTTGAATTTTTTTATACTTTTAAATTTTTGACAAACTTAATGTTGGAAGTTTTTTGTGCTTCATACTTCATGTTATGATCTAAAAGGAAAATAGAATTTAAAAAATATATTTAATATAACGTGTACCAGCGATTTGTTGTAAAAAAAATTAAAAACTATAGTTTATATCAACCTAGTTAAATAGGTAGTATATGGTCATAACTACCAATATCTTATATTTAAAATGATATTTTCGAGATCTATGGGAATACTTTACGAATTCTTATATTATATAGATGTTTATTTCGATGATATTGATAAGTTAATTGAAAATTGTTTTGTTGAGTATTTTTTTATCATCCCCATTCGAAATGGGTTTCTTTAATGTAAAACCACATCAAATTTGTTTACCCACAAATGAATAATTCACTAATATGTACTTTTCTGCAACTATAACAAAATTGGTAACATCTTGGCTGATTAACGTGCCTATAAGTATATACGACTATATGTACATAATTTCATGTTGTACAATTTTATTATTTTAACCGTTTTGTATTTTTTCATATTTTTTGACTATATATACCAACGAAAAATTAACATGGATAACTATCAGGGGGCGCATAAATATTATTTTTAATTATTAGGTATTGCCCGTGTTTATTATAGGTATATAGTAGTGTGTTAGTATATGTATACATATACCTATATGACGTGACAGGGGTTTAAATGTTTAATATATATATAATATATGTACAGTGTGTATTTATACGAGGAGTAGTATTATAGTCATTACCTATGTTATATCATTTTATACATAAGTACCTATACGTATATGGCATATTACAGAACACATTATTGATAAATTCGTTTGTATTTAATGATAGCCGATCACGTACACAATTTTATGATTTTCAATATTTTTGAAATTTTTCAAGACCTTCGTTGTTATTTTTATTTTGAAACTTTGTAGTAATACAATCTCACTAAATTACTAAATAAAAGTGAATTATTTTCGTAGTATAATTATTATATACAGGTACCCATATACAAACATTTATTTTAACACAAACGTTTCAAATACTTACCTATATTTGTATAAACTAATAAAAAAACTTTGCCTACTCGAGTGCCTTGTCTTAAACACTGCAGCTGCAGGCTTAAACAATATGGTTAAAACAAAAGTTTTGATTGAATCTTTTCTCGCAACATTCAAACAGATTATCTACCATATTAGGTAGGTACTAAATATTGTTTGATAATCCTAAACGCGTGTATATTAGTAAAATACGGTATAAACAGGTGTAATAATTTAATATACTTTTTAAATACCTAATGCAAACACATTTTTATTTATTGTCTACTTACCATGCATTCAATGTCATCGATTTAACTTAGAGAAAACATTTATGCGTAGTTTAGTACATTATACATATGGATATTATACACTGTGTCCGTCTTATATTGTTTTTAAACAGGTAATTAAATGTTTCATAAGAGGAATAAGTACCTAGGTATAATTTATATAAGTTCATCAAGACATGGAATACGTCTTAATTAATAATTATTAATATAAACATTGTAAATTTACAGTATACAATTTGTTGTGTATAAAATGCATATAGAATGCATAATAATATATTCTAAACCTAAACTAACTGTAGTTAAATAGAAACATAAAATAATATTTTTTACAAATGCATAATATGTATATAAATATATTATAATTGTGGTATTTCGAAATTGTTAATATTATTAAAACAGTTAGGTTGGGTTAATTGTTAAAAACTCTTGACATTAAACTAAACTGCATTAAGTGTTTAATTTAAAACAATATTTTCAGTGAAACTAATTTTATTTACACAGCACAGTCCACTCAGATATACGTTTTAAAATTACGTGTTTATGAATATTCAATATTATTTTATATTATAATATATAATGTTTTGATGCTTATCACTAAAATATTTAATATATAATTTTATGTATAATATACCTTACAAATATCATTAAAAATGTATTATATTGTGTAATAACATTGAAAAGCGACCGGTTGCTGTTTAGTGACATAAGAGGTATGCACGATACTATGATGTATAAGATATGCTTAAATTCGATGATTAAAAATTTTAGCAACCAATTTATGGATTTGCGGGTTAATACTACTTCCGTCCACTATACCTTATGTTGGATAAGTTGTGTTAGCAAAAAGGGTACAACCAAACTAATTGCATGAGGGGTATTTGAAAGTAACATATGAATATTTTAGTATACACTTCATACAGTTGGTCAATAATCAATAAAAACCATATTTTTGTTAAAAATGAATTTATTTAATTTCATAAATATAATAACATGAAATAAAATAAATATTTATTTAAGTGAAGTGCTTATCTGTTTAATTGATTTTCCCAAAAGAATTAAAAACATGTACAATTTGGAGAATAAAATATAATCATATCATAATCTAAAATAAAATGTCATACATGTATGATGAAACTTGATATTAAAGTTTTCTATCTTAATTAAAAAATTAAAACAATAAAACATTTTTGATTTTAATGACATTTAATCAGTAGATCATACCCTATTAGTAACTTTCATCCAAAATGCTGTGATACAATGATACAAATAATCTGTAAAATAATTCACCTGTACATAATTTATTAATTTATTATCTGGTAAGACGTTACTAGTTATTAGAATTACAATAATCTATACAATCAATAACATGAATACGCAATAATAGTAATTAAAATACTATGTTTTATTTTGTATTTAGTTTTCTAATAAAAAATATTTTAGTTATTATTTATTTCTATTTTTAAATTATTAAAGTATTCGATTTTATTTTTACAATGAATCAATATAATTATACGATTACATTGAATCAAATACTTGGAATAGTTTTATTAATTTAGCCCAATCGTTTGAATGAAAATTCAATGTAATTAGACTGATAAAAATTATAGAGAACTTATCATTTGATGTAAAAATAATATTTTTTTATACTTGTATTTATAAAAAATGAATTATATTGGTACTTCCTAATAATAGAAATAGATATAAATATTTTGACGATTTATGTATTTGAAATAAATTTAATTAGAATATTATTCAAATATTATATTATTATTTAACTACCTATCTATTATAGTTTATATTACTCGAGTCTTGAATAGTTGGATATGTACTTATTATACTTACTATTAAAATTAATCGTTGACAATTTTAAACATAGGTACTTCCAAAGTATGGAGCTATAATTTTTATATAATATTTAAGTGTAGGTACACATTACCTACTATAGTTACAATTAATATTAATGTAAATTTATTTTATTAAACGTTCAAAACATAATTCATTATTTTTTAGATACATGTACATAAAATCTTTAATAAATTACCTACATTTATTATTTTTTTTCACAAATGGATACGTTTAATATAATAAATACTTTAAATATTAATATTTACAAGAAATAATAGAAATATAATCAGTAATATTTCATAAGTAAAGTACATAATATATACATTATATAAATATGTGTATGATACTATTAAGACTTGGGAGACTAGAGAGTAGAGAGTCACACGTGCGTAGACCTGTATACATTTATAAAAAATGTGGAAAATAGTCCGAAATATAGAATAAATTTATAACGATAGAATATTATTATGTTTTTTGTATTTAATTGCAATAATTTTACTTTTAACTTTATATATCATTTATAATATAAATAAATATTTTTACTTTATTACCTCAATAAGGTTATATTTATTATTTACTTACATTTAAAATGTTACAAAGAATTTTTTTTAATATTATTTTTTTAATAATTTGATGTCAATGCAGTTTGTATTTGTATTATATATTCATAAAGGAAAAAGGCCCGTTGTTTAAATCGTGAAACGAATAAAATAATATTAAAACGTAATACGTAAATATAGATGATATTATACAAATAAATTGTTCTTAATTGAATGATAAAATATTATTTTTATATTTTTATAATTATATTTTTTACATCAATATATTCACTATTTATAATCTGTGGAAATTTAGGATAACGTGTTGTTTTTTGTTTTCAACGTCTATATAATATTTATGTTGTACAATGTTATAGGTTCTAAGTCTTTACTGTAGTATAATAATAAAATATATTATATAAATTATTTCGGGGTCCATTTTTGTGCACTTTAAAGGAGATTATCCCTTCAAGTGCATGTAGGGTGTCCAATTTATTAATTGAATATTCTACCCTATCACATGTTATTATACACATTATGTGCACCGCACTTAATACTATTTCCATACCGTACATATTGTATTGAATATCCCTATTGTGAAGGGAGAGTCTGTAGACTATAGCGAGTAGACAGGGAATAGGAAAAATATCGATTGAATTGTTCGTTAACATTAGTTCAAATTATCAAAATTCAAAGGACCCCTGTATAACATTATCACTTTTTAGATACTTTGAAGAGGGTGAGGGTATTTAATTATAAAATTTCGAAAGTTTTTGTGTTTATAAATACAAATATAAAACACATTTATACGTAATAATATTTAATTTGTTATCATTGTAGAACAATGTATTTGTTCTTTGACAAATATTTTTAAGGGATGAGTACCTTATGTATACATATTATAACAATTATGTAACATGTTTTTAATTAATAAATCAAAATATTTCTAGCTTTAATTGTCATACTTTTATAAATAATAAGTGCAATTTTTTTGTATTTAAATTATAATCAATATTTTACAGTAGTTTAATACATACGATTTTGCAGTTATCCTATTACGAGTATATATAATATTATAGGTACCTATTGTTTTATTGTATATTATAGTGTATAGTTTGTTTATTTTCGTTAAAATTGAATTTATTTCATAATAAAATACATCTGCAAATGGAAATAAATAAATTAAATTACTAAAATAAATAAAAATATTTGTTTTAATAAATTATTTTTTTACAAAATTAAAAAAAAAAATTATACGTATTTATTTGATGTGTATCTAGTTATCTATACATGCTTATGTTAATCATTTTTAAAATAGTTTAAAGCACGTGTACAAATAAAATCATTAAAGTTATTCTGTTTCAATATTTGAACTTTAACATTCACTATCAGTATCTACAGTAGCACTAGTAACAGATCCAAAAGATTATTACAGATGCACGTGCTTATGTATCAACAGTTCAAACTGTAAGGGTAGGAGATTAAGCTTTTATTTTTTCTATAGGTTTCTGGTGTATAAAATGTGTCTGTTAACAAGTATTTTTTGAGTACCTAACACTAGTTCTTCAAAAATGTCATATAAATACAGCTATACATTGATCGGAAAATAAACAAAAAAGCTCTCTATAGAAAAGCCATTTCTTAAATGTTCTTTAGTTCGAGATAATAGTGAAAAACTACCAATAATTTTAATATTTTTTTAATACATTTAATAATCGAATCTATACAATTGCTAACAAAACAGAAATAATACCTTTAACATTGATATTGTTGGACTAGAAAATCTAAAAACATTGTTGTGTAGAGTAAAGTTAGGTATATTAATTTATATTAATATCTTACAAGATATTAAGCCTAAATGGTTTTAGATTCTGACAATTGAACGAAGCGATGAATGTATTCATCTTTTAGTGATATTTTTTTTTTTAGCTGTCATCTCCTTTGGGAATAGTAAAAATATTTCTATTTTCAACTTTGATAGTCGTAATCAAAATAAAATTTTATTTAAATGGTACTTTAAGAAGTAAAAAGTTGTTAAGTAAAAAATTCTTGGTACTTTTCAAAATAACAAAAACAAAATTAAGCAAAACAGGGATTTTTACGAAAAAATAAAAATCAGTACTTGACAAAATTAATTTTGTTTTTTTTATATAAGTAATTCAAAAAAAAAAAATTAACTAGAAACATTAACTAGAGATTGAAAAATTTCCTTAAATTTTTATACTAGCATTTTCTTTACATAATTAATTTTTAAAAATATTTGACTCTTTTTGAGTTCCATGTATATTGTATATAATATATATATGTATATTATATTATATATATAGCAATTTTTGATTTTTGTTAAAGTTTGTTTTTCTGTAATAGTCGATCAAACATTTTTTGCTTGGTCAAATATTTGAAAATTGTATACATAGTACCTCATTAGATATAATTGTTGGAATTAAAAACAGAAATTGTTGAGAGTCATAAAACAAGTTATAAGTTTTATAAGCATTTGATAAAAATTTTTTACGGAATTGGATATTTACGCAAAAAATTTCGATTTCTCATCAAAAGCTTTATTTATTTCATTGTAATTCAAAATAAAATTACCAAAAATATTTAAAATGTTCACCAAATGTTTATTTTATTATTTTTTACATATTATTGTTTAATTTTGTATTATATAATTTAATATAAAATAATTAAAAATAATAAGTTTAGACAAAAGTAAATATTAGACGAAAATTAATGACTAGGTAGGTAGGTAGGTAGTTATTTTTTCGAAATTTATAAAATATACTAATATGTTATATTAATACCATATTTTATACACTCAATACAATTTTAAAATCCGAATTTCTCGTAAAAATCTACCATATTACTTATTACAAAATAATTAATTAGTTTATTATTAATATTAATATGTAATAAAATATACTTAAGAATATACAATATAGACAGAAGACCATCATTTCTCAGGACTGTTTTTCATATGCAATAAGTTATTACTGAATTGATAGAAACAAACATAATAGTAACTTAATCAATGACAAAGTAAACTTCACACAGCCTTCTCTAAATTCTATAGAAAAGCGGGGTTTTTTATTATTATTATTATTATTAATATTTAAAATATGTATGAAGTCATACATTACTTTTCTAAGGAAATACTTTAATATCTACTCTAAGTCTACAGTTTAAAACAATAATAAATAAATATTAGTCGAAGTTCATATATGTATAGTATAAAGCCATTATTTTATTATACACAATTTTTGTATTAACATAAGACTTTTATCCTTTTTGATAACAAAGTAAATTCTATTAAAACAAAAATCATAAGATTTATCCTTGTTGTATCGAAAACATTCTTTAAAATTTAATTTTAACTCAATTTTAAACATACTTTTTTTTATGTTTTTTTAGATTTATGGGAACCTGGACGCTAAAATCAGAGAAAGATGGTGATACGGATGATGGCGAAGTGGTAGGCTCTTTAAGCTGTTATAACTCCGCGGAATTTCTTGGAGTGCCAGCAAGGATGCCTCACCATTATGGCCCTGAAGCTCCGATGCAATTTCGACCGGAACAACGTCTAACTAGAGATGCTATGGAGAGATATCTACGAGATCGCAATGATTTAGTGCTGGTTATTCTTCATGCTAAAGTAGCTCAGAAATCTTACGGTAATGAAAAACGATTTTTTTGTCCACCCCCTTGCATATACTTATTTGGCGATGGCTGGAAACTTCGACAAGAACAATTGTTAAGAGAAGGAGTGTCTGAAGCTAATTCTCAAATGAGCGCCTTTATTGGTATTGGAAGCACCGATCAAGAGTTACAGCCACTTGACCTTAACAACGGAAAGCAATATTGTGCTGCCAAAACGTTGTTTATTTCAGATTCAGATAAACGAAAACATTTTATGTTAATGGTTAGAATGTTTTATAATATTGGTTATGATATTGGTACATTCCATAGTAAACGAATAAAGGTTATATCAAAACCATCAAAGAAAAAACAATCGTTAAAAAATGCAGATTTATGTATAGCAAGTGGAACAAAAGTAGCGTTATTCAATAGGTTAAGGTCTCAAACAGTCAGTACACGATATTTGCACGTTGAAAAAGGTAATTTTCATGCCAGTTCGACGCAATGGGGTGCATTTACTATTCACTTGTTAGATGATGATGAGAGTGAGAGTGAAGAATTTAATGTTAGAGATGGATATGTGCATTATGGTAGTACTATCAAGCTAGTCTGTAGTGTCACTGGTATGGCATTGCCTCGACTTATAATAAGGAAAGTCGATAAGCAAATGGCTCTTCTAGAAGCCGACGATCCAGTATCACAACTGCATAAGTGTGCATTTTACATGAAAGATACGGAGCATATGTATTTATGTTTATCCCAAGAGCGTATAATTCAGTTTCAAGCAACACCTTGTCCTAAGGAACCCAATAAAGAAATGATTAACGATGGTGCTTGCTGGACGATTATAAGCACGGACAAGGCCGAGTATCAGTTTTACGAAGGCATGGGTCCCGTAAACTCGCCAATAACACCTGTCCCAGTTGTTCATAGTTTGAACTTAAACGGCGGTGGTGATGTGGCAATGTTAGAATTGACCGGTGAAAATTTTACCCCCCACCTACAAGTATGGTTTGGTGACGTTGAATCTGAAACTATGTATCGTTGCCAGGAGAGTATGCTAGCTGTTGTACCAGACATATCTTCATTTAGGGGTGATTGGCTGTGGGTGAGACAGCCAACCCAAGTACCAGTATCTCTAGTGAGAAATGATGGTATCATTTACGCCACAGGGCTGACATTTACATACACTCCAGAATCTGGACCTAGAAATCACATACAACCCACAGACGACATTATGCGAGCGCCACATCCTCATAATAGGTTACAACCAGCCATAAATGATGTTCCGTGGAACCAACATCCCAATATTAAAGAATATCAATGATGAAGAATAGCGTGATTTGGACCAATGAAAAATACCTAGATGGAGTGTTGTTAAGAATTAAAAAATGTAAGAAACATGTATTGGAAATTATTTATACGTTTTCTTTGCATTTTAAGCCTTACGAATAAATAATAATTTACAAACACATTCTAATTATGGTACAACACTGTAATATTTTGGCGTACATTCATGAAGTTTCTAAAGAATCACATAAAAATAAAATGAGAATATCTAACTTATTCATTTTTTTCATTTCTTAAATATGAAAATATTCATTCATTTTAATTGTTCAATTTATTGGAGAGAGTATGTCAAAGTGTAGACAGTGGGTGGTAATTATATTTATAGTTGAATTCTAATCAATAAGTTTATTTTTATTTGAATTATAATTTATAGTTTCACATAATTGTTCGCAAGTTGGTTCCTTTTAATTTTTTTGTCCAATTATTCTTGTGAACGATTTTTTTCCGTCCATTTGATTGGCTAAACAAGCGAATTTCTTACTTAACTCCAAGATCGTAATGAAATTAGATACGTTGGCATGAAATTGGACGCTACACCTGTTCTGTTATTATATGATTGTGCAATGTCATTAAGATACGTTTTGGGAGAACCATTATAGATACTGCACGTTACTGCATATCTTATAGTTGAAATTATACATTTGTAATTTGGTGTGTGGATCTCACAATATAATATCTTGAATTTCAAAAGTGAATCAATTACTATGCAATATTCATCCCGGTCTTAGCTCCCGTTACAAACGGTTTTGATTTTAATGACTTACCTTAATTATCTATAAGCTTCTCACGAAATTACTAGTTACTGACATAAATTAGTCTTGTCTACAAATCGACAAGAGTAAGAACAAGTTTGATCGTTAATTGAAGTTGTTAACAGCTTTCAATTTTAAGTCAAATAAATGTTACAAAACATATAATTATGAAACGATCAATACAATAAATTAAAAATAATGACTTTCGTATCTAAAAATTAAAGAGAGAAAAAAGTAATTACTTTACTATTGAAATTCGTGACCCTTTTAATTTGTATTATTTTTAAGTTTATTTTTTAAGTATAGAAAAGCAAAATGCATATTCTAAGGTGCTTTAAATTATATGTTAAAAAAAATAAATAAAACAATATTATTGTGCAAATGTGCAATGGTCAATGATATTTTGTTTCCAAATCCAATTTTGTAGTTTTAATTTAGGCATATTTTGAAACAAAATAAACTTATTTTTTTGCATTTTTTTTTATCATTATGATTATTGTAATTAAGAGTGCGTGATAGTTATGGATATAATATAGTTTGAAAACGGTAGTATTATGAAATCTGATCATTGTAAATTAATGTTATTAGTTTTAGTATTAAAAATTATTAGTTTGTGGTAAAAAAAATGTATTTTTAATCCACGGCGTAATCTCGAAATGATCCGTTTATTTTCTTGTACATCATGTGTAGTACCTATACTTACTACACAATTTTGTACCAATTATATATTTTATTTATTTGATTATTTTACTACTTATATATTATATAATATGATACGTATGTAATACTTATTGCTGTACCTGTACTTGACTGATTTTATAAACAAAGCGTAGCATTTTTTTTTTTTTTTTATTTTTAACCTGTTATAACTAAAACTTGGTTGATTTTAATTACCTACTAGTTTTGCCGCCATTCATGCCAAACACTTGATGACTATAATTTATTACTGTATAATTGTATTTTATATAATGTAACTATAAGACAGTAATGCCAAAGAAAATTTAGTTTGTAATGGTTGTGATCGATATTTTAGAGCATTTATTTTGTTATTCTTGTATAGCTTTCTTCCCGTAGATATTTTCATGAAAAATCTGTTGTCTATAAACACACACACACACACACACATATATATATTATATTATAATATTTATTGTATTGTAATTTATTTCTTCGGTGGGTATATTTTGTTTGTGATTTATTGGGGCTGTTCGATATGTTTTTATCTATTTTCTCATTTTCTTTTTTCGATTTATATGTTTTTATAATGAATAAACCACATGTGTAATATTTAATTTATTTAATTGTTTTTATTTTAAAAATGAATACCTATATTCAATTGTATACCAACAGTTTATACAATATAGTATTTTTTTTCGTTGTTATACCTTATAAAAATGTAATGTTTCATTGTATTTTACTTCATTTATGATCTATAATACATTTACTGAATTAATAACGTATGAAATCATATAAGCTACTTATTTAATTCAATTTATTTAAAAAAACACGAAATTTAGGTACACATTTTGTAATAAGTATGTTAAATAATTTTGTAAATAATATATAATGTTATCAGCTCTAATAAACAATTATAATTTTATTTTTAACGAAAAATACTTGTCTTGATAATTATGAATTATTATACAAATATATAATGTGAGTATTATAAAACGTTTTAATATTCTATGTGTATAATATATATATGTATAAAGGTACTTGTATAAGTACACGTATGTTTATATATATATATGTGAATGAAAAAAACGAATTAATCTATCAAAATGTTTGTCGGTCGCGTACTTTATTGTCTTACAATATGACATTTTCAAGTTTTTCCTAATTGATTTCCATAAAAAAATAAAATAATAATAATAATAACAACAACAAGCCCATTTATAATAATATTAATAGGTTTCAGTTGAGTTGTATAATATTATACTTGAACACTGCTCGCGTCATTTATACCAAAAATGTAGTAAAATGCGATGGAACGTACACAATCAAGTCAGAGGCTTTAAAAATGGAATATTTATTTCGGTTAAAGTAATTATATTAGGGCTGAATGACATAATGTAAAGTAAATTTTTCGGAGCAATGATAATATTATATAGATTGTTTACCCAAAAATTTGAAAAATAAATCATTAAACGCTCGTTAAGTTTTCGAACAGAAAGAAAAAAAAATAATATAGGTAAATTATACATTCTGGTCACGGCGAGATGTTCAGGTTCAATAATTATATGATTATTGTGACATTATATAATGAACGTGATTGGATTTGATAAGCGTGATGCACGGGCAGTAAATAGGAACCCAGTCGCCAGCTCACCCGTAGCGAATAGCGACGATATATTAAAATATAATATAAGTGGGCATGCTTAGGTACCTCTTATAATGTGTAAATGTAGGTACCTATATAGCTGACACGCAGTCATTAATCACACATGCGGCAAAGGTTTTTCATCCACCGTATAATATTCGAATTAAAAATAAATATTCTTATTATTATTGGGTACATTACGGATAAGTATATTATAATTTTAAAATATTTAAACCGTTCGAAAACACACACACACACACACACACACACACACACACACACACACACACACACACACACCACACACACACACACACACACACACACACACACATAATATCACATATTATTATAATATTATAACACGCGCGCCAATTCCTTGTCTCACTGTTTAAACTGTATAATGATTATTATTCGCGGTCTTGCGTGTAATTGGTGCCTACCCGTGTATCATATATTATTGTAATTTCAATTCAATTATTGTGCGGGAGAAGGTTGCGCGCGTGTGTAGTATATAATATTATGATATATAGTGTATCGTCGGCGTCCAATGTATACCTACATTAAAAAATAGTCCTCGTAGAGGAGCATCGGTATTTTCTATATAAATTACTACTATGGTTTGAAGAATCCATAATCAGAAATTTATATATACGCCAACATATAATATATCAGAATGGTATTTTATACGTGAATAATGTATATCATGATATTATAATGTTTGATTTCACGACAAAAATTACCTATGAACCGGCACGTTTTATAAATCGACACGAATAATATCGAATACAATACAATATTATAATATAATAATAATTGGTATATTATTATTTATTATAATATATTGCTTATTGTTTAATTTATTTATGGCACACAATATCAATTATTATTACCTATATTCGCACATAAATGTGATTGTCCAGTGTCCCACCTATTTGTGCGTATAGGTATAGAGATAGGTATACTTAGTGTCTAATGAAATTTTTTTTTTTTTGTTATTTGTGCATGTTATAAAATGAACGGTAGATTGTCATCAGACCATATTATATACATTGATTTTATGCTATATATACTATATACATCATTATAAGTTCACTAATCAATAAATCAATCGTTAAAACCTATACATAGGTAAGCACATTATAACGTATTACATGTGTAGAGGTTCAATGGTATTATTTTTTTTAAAAACTAGGTATATAAAGGTATTTATTTCATTACTATATTAGAAAAATATTTTTTTTGTTTCTATTTTTTAGATTAAGTAAATTAAAAGTTCTATAAGCAGTGAAAACTATTCCCGAACTGGAACAGCCCGTAGGATCATGGGTATTAGAACCGCAGCTTCAAAGTATACTAATACGCGAATATGCCGGTCACTCAAAATATGTATACTGATGCTTTTAAATATAGTATATAGTATATCGTATATTGCGTAATATCGCTTAAAAAATTTAATGGAATGAAATGAAATTATAATTTAATAAGCGTTCATTTACAAGTGTTCAAAAATGATGATATTTAACCGATGCCGTCGCTGTATGCAGCACAGATATATCTAGATTGTAATTTATAGGTTATAAAAAATACCTTGTATTTGATCGTATATATTTATGTTAGCATATGTATAGACATTATAAAATAAGCTGCATAGTAAACAGTATAAACTGTATTTCAGGTAAACGGTGAACATGCTGTTCGAATAATATATTATATGTTATTAACTTAATATTATACTTATTAAAATACTATAAGTACGCGCTGAGAATTCAAAAAATATCACCGCTAACGCGAAGCACTCAATATGCTGTATTCCGTGTTTCCGAGATACTCGCGGATAATATTTTTTATCACTCACCGTTAGTCGTCAATATGAAAAATAGTATAGGTACATTACATATTAAATTTTCTGTTAAAAGTTATAACTTTCACGGTAAGAATTCCGTTTGTAAATCCGTTAAGTGTATAATGTAGACATGCAGTGCACTGTATAATATCGTATATAAGTACACCAAGTAAGTAGGTAATCAAGTAAGGAAGTTTATAGAAAAAAATGAAAGCCAAACACTGAAACAATCATAATATATATAGCACGTAGGTACAACATTCAGTATGAAATTTTCATTTTGTAACGATTTTATAGGATATGCATATTCAAAACATATAATTAATTCAATTGGTAATATGATTGAATTATACGACGAAGTTTCGTAACTTGTAATTTGGAAATCAATATCACTTGTTCAGCTATGCATCATAATATACTCATTTCTATAGGTACTTATAACGGTGTCGACTAAGTGAATACAAAATGTGAGAGATCTGAAGCGTAGGTAGAGCTATTTAAAAAGACAAAAATCTTATTGAGTACATCGAATTATAAATTTCAATCAAATTGTTTGTTTTGTTTTTTTTTTCAAATTGGAAAATCTTAACAACTAATCACTATTGATAACCTATAACAAAAACTATAAAGTGATATTAGTAGCCTATATATTATTAGCCTAAGTGGGTGTTACACTTACCCAACTTTACAATTAATGAAAGATAGAAAAGTATGAGTAATAAATAAGATACAAATATTAGTAATAACTAATAACTAATAATATACAGCATAATAAATAAATAGACATATTAAATAACTATTGGTAGATTCATACCAATAATAGCAACAACATTTATTACTAAATATTAAACAACTAATCGTAGGTATATATAAATTAAAAATAAATATTTACTCTCTTTAATGAAATTATAAAAATTGAAAAAAAATGTATGATCTAAAAATTAAAAATTACGAGTGTAGCAGCAGCCAATAAATATATTATAAATTATAATATTAATTAATAAATAGTTAATATAATATTATAAGCTGTCGTATAAACTTAAGTCGCTACTATGCATGCACCATACGAAAATTAGTTCCAAAAGTGTCATTCATTTCGTTATCTATTAATATTATAATATTAATAAAAAATTAAAAAAACGTATTTACGAGTGTTTTTATCCCCCGCGGTTGGATTTGTATCGCAAATATCTAGTTCATTTTTTTTTTTAATCGATTTTTGAAATATAACTACAATCAAACTTCCACATACATTTGGATGCTTATGCGCATATTGACTTCATATTTATGACTTATTTAACTTATTTGTAATTTTTTTCTCTTGTAGAATTGTAGTACCTATATCATAATATTGTTTTAGTAATTTACAAAATGTATGTACCTAATAACTAAGCCTAGGTTTTATACGCAATAAAAAATTAAAAACATGCATTTGGTTCATTAAAAATATAAAAAAATATGTAATTAATATTATATAAGTAAGCAAAAAAATATGAAATATACACTAAAAAAAAAAATTAACATGTTTTAATGTTAATAAGATATTATTCTTAACTATTAACGCTATTAAAATGTATTACCCGAAATAATTATGTATATTAGGTATTTTCAAAACTGAACGATTTTCTATTAGACTTTAATATGTTCTTATAATATTCACTAAAACTCCGTTCGACACCACATGATATAAAACCGTCTAGCAACGAAACATATCATAAAACATGCATTTTTCACATTTTTTCAATCGAAATATACAATAATATTAATTTTATTCAAAATAATTATACTATAAATATGCATTTTGGCAAAAATATGAAAAATAAAAATACCATCATTTACCGCCGGTTACATCATAATATATATAAATTTATTCACTTTTAAAAGCAATTTTTGGTCTTTCGCCTGTAGGTATTGTGGGTATGATGGATATAATGTCTGTGGAAATCAGTATAAAAAAAAAATGATTTGATTCATAGTAGGTATATAATACCTGTATAATAATACATGTAGGTACGAATTATATTTCGCATACCTATACCTATATGTGTAGGTATATTATTATTGTGGTCGTTGTCAGGCACACGTATTTTCTTCTTTTTCTTTTACGTATAATTATGCAAAACATGATCATTTTAAAACTTTATGTTATTATCCTTACCTATATCGCAGAAAATTTAATCGATTTTTAAACTCGCTCGTCGTTTCAACACAATTATTTGAATAATTGCATGTAGTACACTATATTGCATAAGATATTATTATATCTGCAGTAAACCAGGGTAATTATACGTACTTTTTATTATTTAATTAAATTATATCATTTTACGTGTATATAGAATAATAATATAATGTATATTCTAATACGCGTAATGCATCATGTTCTCATGCAGTCGTCTATTGCATTATATTTTTTTATTATTGTATTTAGTTTATATTTTTATAATAAATAATAATTATTATTACCCTTCTGCATGTATATAATATATAGTTATGGCCGTTCGTCCCGTAGGTAAAATATTTCGAATTATTTTCATTGAGATTTCTTGTAGGTACCTGTATAATAGCTATCATTAATATCAGACAATATCCATAAAATATGAAGAAAGAATGATTATAACAAGGTAATTTTTAAAACGATTAATACGTATACCTCTCTATATGTACTGCACAAAACTAGCTTTATATTATTATTATTAAAATGTCCCACGCATATGAAAATAATTATCAAGTAACGACCAAAGTGTTTCGTATACCTACATATATTGTTATTTTTTGTGTATAATAAATACGTACGCCTTGTCCAGGACGAATCCATAAGGGTTAATGAGTGACATATTACTATATTAGGTAATCGTAGTGTTTTTGGGTTCACATCGCTCCACCACTTCAATAGTTTTTCAACGCAGCAATACGATTTTAAAAATGATTTTTTTGAAGACAAGACATTATACTTTTTTTTTTTTAAAAATAAAACGTTTTCAATCGAATTCGTTGTTCTTGTTATTACAAGTGTTTTATGAAAAATTATCTTTTATTGCGTTCGTTTAAAGTATTTATCATCGTCCCATGCATCATGCATAGATGATACATTTCACATGGACTCTAACAGGATACGGATAAAACATCATGCGGGTAAAGCATGTGTGCAGTAATTTCATGTATTATCTAATATTAATTTTATATTGTATTATATTTTAATAACCATAAATTCAGTTTTTCATTTTTGTTCAGTATATAACACTGTGTAATTCTACTTTATACGATGGAGGCCCGATACAAAAGATTATTAATTTTGTCTTTCTAGGATTTTTAATGGAGAGGATAGAAAATTGATTGAAAAGTTTGCTATGGGGTCATAACCTCTACAACCACCCACAATAACAACGTATAGAATTATATACCTATATATTAAACGCCAATAAATATTATTTTTAGTATGTCTCGTGTTAAAAAAAAATTTACTACATGCTGCAATTATCTCTCGGGAGTTTTCGTAGACACTTGATATATAGTGCATAATATTTCAAATTATTGGTAAATATTGAACGATTATTGCATATATATGGGTACGTAATAATAGAGTCTATTATGGTTGTTTTAGGAAATTTACATATCTTTCAGTTTTGTCTGACATATTCTTAATTCTGCAATATAACGTCGATAACGGTTTATATGTCTGAGTTAACGCGTACAATGTAACACGTTTTTCAAATTATTATTACCCAATAAAAATAAAAGGAAAAATGTAGATAACTGGTCTGCTGTATAGTATGAACGTAGAGTGTACCTCGTCATTGAGTATAGGTCACTGTATTGAATTTGCTAAATTTTTTTTTAACCGATAATAATCAATCGTACACGAAAAAACGATTCTGAACGGAGATTGTCTTGACATGCTTTGTTTTCAACTTTTTACTTTGAAGATAGTTTCTGATAACAAATTCGATGTAGTTAAATACAGGTCAAACACAAAAAAATTTAGAATTTTTACCAAATGCTTGTGTTAAATTTTTACTCTTTTGGAGCATTTATACTTTATAGACATTTGGAATTTGAATTTTTTTATTCTATATGAGTAAATAAAGATAACAAATTTTCTGTGTCAAATTTTTTAAAATTTAATACAAGATGTTACATAATTTATTCTTATATCTGTATAAAATTATAAAAATATATAAATACATTTTTTTTCGACAAATGTTCAACACATTTTGTAAAATTCGTCAAAATCCCAACAATTTACAAGCTACAAATACTTTGAAATAAACTGCAATTTATAAAAATTTTAAATTTTATAGATGAGGTTTGGAAATAATATATTGTCTTTCTTAAATAGTTCATACTAGAGAGTTAAAAAAATCTAAAAAAAAACAGTTAAAGAGGTGTGGACGAAAACACATATCTTAACATATGAATAACGATAATATGATGTGTTAATTGTTATATTATAATTCAAAAACATTATTCGTGGTGACTTCAAACTTTTACATAGGTAATATAACCTGTGTTATCAATTTTATTACACACATTGCCATTTTCAAATTTATGTAGATTAATTAGAAGACATTATTTATTTATACTATGAATCTATTCAGACTATTTTATAGTAAGGTAGTATTAACTCAAACATTAATAACAAATAAATAATAATATATCTAATATGATATAAATACATATTCTAATAATTAATTATATTATACTAATAATATAATTAATGCAATGTTTTTGATAAAAACTAAATCAATCTATTATTATAGTGTAATATTAATAGGTAGTATAAAATATGTTAAAATCATGAAATATAATTAATTTTACTTAAATATATGAATTTAAATCATACAACTATTAAAAAAAAATTACTTGCTTATTCAAATTAAACTTAAATAAATAAAAATGTTACTTCAATTTTGTATTTTTTATCACCTAAGCATATGCAATTATATAACTCACATCATTAATATAACTCATTATGATTAGTGATAATTAGTACGTTTGTATATTTGTTTTTTTTTAATATAAATTAGATCATCGTTATTTTATAGTAGGTATTTAACAAATAATTATATTAAACTTATTACAAATTAAAATCCATTCTAATTAAAAAATTAATTAAATTTGTATACAAATAAAAATAAATGGCCACATAGTAAATTATATATTATACATTCATAGGAGTGCAAAGACTTTAATTTCAGAGGTAGGTATATCTACAGAATTTTTGCCCTTTTCTCAATTTATTTCTTTGAATCTTTAATATCAATTTCTATGATAATTTTAGTTTTTATTCATGATTTTTACCTTTGTAAAACATCTAGCTGCTTAACATAATAAGTTTTTTCATGTATCGGAATCCATCATATGTATAAAAAATTACATTTCTAGGATTTCAATTTTAGGACCCCCAATTACAAAATGTGTGCACGCCTATGTGGGCTAGACGACGTATAAAATGTATATTATACAAACATAGTATACCTATTTATACTCACTCCACGGCACGAAATTAAATTACATTTTTAATTAATACACATTTTATACATTTATATCCATAGGTATATCTATGTATTATTAAAAATAATGAATATAATCGGTTTAAATTATTAATTTAAGACCAAGCTACATATAGGTATATGTATAATAGCATAAACACACACAATATTATATATACCTTTATCATAGGTATTAAAACATAAGTAATACATGTATAAACTGTAATTGTATACCTAATATACATTTAGAAGTTATCGTGCTATATACTACATACGCATAATAATAATTAATATTATATTATAAATATGTATAATACGTCTATACATACATAGTTTATCTTATAGCATTTATAAAATTCCGTTTGAATATTTTTAACTAATAATACCTAACTAGGTATATGTACCTAATAGCTCATACTACGTAACTACTAATATATGTAAACATAAAACGATGAGTATAATATAATATTAATAACTGTGGTCATTATGCATATTTTTGACAAAATGGTAAAAGCATATTATTGTATACTTTGTATAAAATAAATATTGTTGCGTATTTCGATTATAAAAACTCGACAAATGTATGTTTTATTTTATAGTTCGTTACTGGCCGTTTTTACGTCATATTATGTCGAACATACATAAAATATAAGAACATATTAAGGTGTAACAGAATATCGTTCGGTTTTGACACTTTTAGACTTCGTGTAGGTATAATTAACCATGTATAATATTGTAATACATTCGAACAGCGTTAATTTCTAATAATAAAATTAAATATTATATTATAATTTTTAATAATTATAATATTTTGTTGATTTTAAAAGTATTGATTTAATTTTTTAGTGTATATTTTACATTTTTTTTTTTGCTTATATAACATTAATTGCACATTTTCGCATATTTTTAATTAGCCAAATTTTCATATTTTATAGTTTTTTATTGCATATAAATCCTAGCCTTATCTACTTATAATATTATAAGATCTTTGGTATAATGTTTATTATTCGCATTATTCGATTTATTATTTAAATAAATTTGCATGTAACTGGTTTATGTATGTATATAAAATGTACATTTATGCCACATATTAACCGCGTGGACTACCGTAATGGCATAAACATGATGCGGTTTGTATGCATGGATACGGTCGTTTTATGTATGGTCTATAGAATTATTTTTTTTTTTCATATGAAAACTCAATGTAAAAATAGGTAGGTACTCAAACATCAAAATTGGAGTAGAGGGGTAATAAATATAATATATATTTAAATGTGCAGCAACGGATGAATATGTCACGGTATGTCTACACACATACATACATCAGAAACTGTAATTCAAAATTACATGGATGGTATATTATTATTATTATTTAATATTGTTCCGTAAAAATTATATTTAATATAATGTTCGATTTGTACATTTATAATGTCATACACGCAATTTTAAATATTAAATAAACATCTTTTTTTTGATATAATACACTATACCTACAATACGTATGTAGTATATATTACACTAGTATTACTGTATACATATATATATATATATAGGATTATGTATTATATGTAATATGTTACAAGTGTGAATAACAACGAAAGGTAATATCGGAAGCAAAGAAACTCCCAAACGCGCACCTGTTAATCAGTGGGATTGCACTCGTGGGAAAAAAGGTCCGTGAGAATTCCGCTCTGTACAATATTCAACGGTGGCACATCGAAATTTTTGAGTGAATTGAACCGGTTTCCCACGGTCAATATATTTTTTTACTTATATTTATTTTGAAAAACTGAGACATTTTTTACCTAAACATTATGTATTTTTGTTTCGTACATTATAAATATTACTTTTATATATTTACTATGTACGCCTACATAATATAATGTGAAATGTTACATATAATATAGGTATACGTTGTATATAGGTATAATATCTATTGTAATAGGTAGTACAACAGTTTGTGCTAAAAAATTATCTATTGATGAATGATGGTGATTGTGATTAACAAAATACCCATATATTATTCGTACATGGTTACAACAGTATAGTAACAGCTGCCTACTCCATAAATTAACCCGATCCCAATTATTGTTTAATACGTCGATCAAACTATATTTTAAAGACGAGATTTTTGATATCGATAAAGGAATTATTAAAATATATTTTCCATTTATTTGACTTAATTGTTATTGATGTTATATTAATTATTAACTAGAATTATAGAATATTGTGCAACTATACCATTAAAGATGTTATGAAACCTGTGTATTTAGAATAAAAGTGATGATACATTACTGTATTGTTATTTATATCTAGTATTATCTACTTATTATTTAAGGATTTTAATAAGTATAGAATGTTAATATATGAAATAAATAGTTGACATAGATACTAATGATACTAATGTTTATGTATTTTTTTTTTAATTTGATATACTATTTGATATTTGCAGTGTAATTAACGAGTAAACATTAAAATAGAGAAGTCACAAAGCCCTATATTGATCTAACAAAAATTGATAAAACATATGAGTACCTACCTATTCTTTTTCTTATGTTGAAAAATCATTGGTATAATATTTTATTAAGTTTTTTTTAAGTGTAAAGATATTTACTATAGTTTAATTATTAAACATGTCGTTATACGTGTGATAATTATGTTTGCGTTTAACACAACTTATTGAATATATTATAATGCATCATATTTAGAAAATAAATTGTTTATGGTTTTATAAATAAATTACATTATTCGTTTTGTATTAATTATTAATTTAATAATGGTGATATCATATAATTACCATATAATTAATTCAATTACAATTTCCCGCATGCTGTTAAAATGTTGTTTATTTTATTACCTATATAGCTATACGTTTATAGTTGTTGTATTTTATAATTGCTTTTTCGTTATTTCTGTTCATTTTTTTCCATTCCATTTATTAATCATTACTACTGATAAATATTATATATTTAATAGGTAATAATAATAATAACAGTAAAAATTACACGGGTTATATAGTTATATTATATTAATAAGTAATAACACTACTTATTGAAATTTTAAAATATGTAATTATATTATACTATTATAGGTATCGATTTTAATTGGTGTGTTATTAAATGTGCAAATGTGGGGTACTCGTCTAACTCGGGTATTCGAAGACAGACGTGTATCTAGCTACGAAAATTAGGTGTAGGACAGTAGGAAAATATTCACCAATACAAATAGAATAAACCGGTGTTTCCTAGTTGTGGACAAAGTAATAAAAGCCATGTGAGTGCGGTCGAAATCGACGAAATCTAAAAAGGTAATATGCGAATGGCGGACACATTTTCAATCATTATTTTTAGTATAACGATTGCGGAATGCGGATGTTGGGCAATTATTGTATTTTATATTGACGATTATTGCCTATTGGACTGATTATTTATCAGAGACGATCATTGTGGTTAGCTAAAGTATATATATATATTGTACTAGCATTGATTATAGAATAGATACTAGAATAGTCTATTCTATAATCAATGGAACTAGGAATGAAAAGAGAAACTTTTTAATAATAATTTTTGGACTACCATTTTTTTCTTCTGATGAAGTGGAAAAATCCATAATATTTACAAAACAAAAAACATTAAAATATTTTAAGAACAACAATTGCTCTTTTGCAAGACAGAAATATTTTTTAACCCTACCTACCAATGTTTTTGGTAGGTAGCTGGTCCGAATTCCTGAAAAAGTGGTAGGTTAGGGAAATATTTGTGTCCGCAATTAATATTATGATAAAATGTGTCCTTAATTGTTATGTTATAATATTGACCTCAATAATTCGTCCGCAACTAGTATATTTTAGCCGAATTCACAAAAACAATGCCGGATTTATGTGGACATGAGCAGTAGCGAATCTATAACAACTATAACAATTCAGACAATATAGGTATTTGAGGTGCTACGAATAATATTTCATACAATTATCTAGCATTCTAGCATAAAAATGATGATAAATAATGTAACTTTTTATTGTAAAAAACAATATAAAAATTAACTGCATAGATCATGGTGGAGGTGGGGTATTCCAAAATCCTATGAATTGCTAGAACCCCTCCTGGACATAAGACCCGGAGACAGAGTGTTATGTGTTTCAAAATCATAAGTTCGATTTCATTTTATATTCAAACACAAAATGTACGAAAAGATATACCTATTATGGAAAGGTCATATTATAAATATATTATATATTCAAAAAAATATAGACATATAATATGTTGTAATAAAAGATTATTTATAAAATAACATTTTCATTTTATATTAATATGTTTTCTGATTAGTTTTAACTATAAAAATTAATCGAAAGAAATGTTAAAATGTATTAAGTAACTATAACAATTCTAAAAACTTGTAAATGATATTATTGATATTTTTTCCACGAACTCGATAACAATATTATAGTCTGAAATTTTTAGTTTAGATATTTAAAGTACTATCTATAGAATTACATTACCATATTTTATTTGTTATATATTTTATTTTTTCACAATGTCCTTGAATAATTTTCTGTAATATACAATTTCAATACTTCATAATATTATATATATATATATAACGTAATTTAATATCAATTGATCACGGATATTCTTGGATTAATGTAACAAAATGTAAAAACGATAACGTACCTACACAACTAATAATATTTCGGGCATAAATTATATTAGAACGTAAAATCAATAGTAATTCTATTATGAATAAAAACAAATATAATAAACATCGTAGTATCTGTTTATTTGAGATTATATTCTACATGCATATATTATATTAGGTATACAGGGATACATTAAATTTTGACACTAAAAATATAAAATATTTTTTAAATTTATGTCTGTTAGGGAATTATTGTTTTAAAAAACAAATGAAAATAATTATTATTTATAAAAATATTAATATATTATAAAAAATTAAGTATTAAATATATTACAATAGTACGATATACTGGTTTACAACTCTGATTAATAAATTTAAATAATATTTGTTGAAAAAATTATATTAAAGGTAAAATTTTATATTAATCACGAATTTCGAATATATATTGTACCTAATTGGCTATTAGACATATAAATATTACAAATCTCAAATATTCTATACTTATCACTCGTTCTCACTCCACTGGGTTATTGAATCATTCCTAAATATGAAAAAACCGTTTTACTGCAGGTGTTGACAATCAGCAAGTTAATAAATGATTGATGAATTTTAGGGTATTTTTCCAGATAAGAAATAGTTTTATTATTATCATTTAAAATATTTTATAATAAATACTTGATGAATTCTAATTTACTATTAAATGTTGAAGTATTGTAAAATATTGTATTATCAGTTATCATTCATATTTCATTTTGTATTTTGAGTATTTTCAAAATGCAAAATTTACTTCAATTACATTTGGTCAATTAATATACCTAGTGCTCATTATTTTTAAATATATATACGTGTACGGTGTTACTGTACAACAATAAAATAAAATGTTCATAATATTATTTCATAACATTATAATCGGTGTATTATTTAACAGATGATTTTTCACACTCCAAATTCGAACGAATGGCATTCAATGATTCAAAATTATTGTTTTTGAACACAAGACCCTTTTTTGAGAGTGGATCTCTAAAAAAAAAAAAAAAAATACTTTTATTTTTATACATCACTACATTTTTATATTTACCTACATATACCTAGTATGCGTATTATTATAGAATAATAGAAGTGATTTTTGGTAAATTTAAATAAAAAGTAATAAATCATGTCGTTGGTAGGTAGGTCATTTGTCAGAATCAAAAACCGTAAGGTACCTATTACATAATTTTGTAAGCTTACTGATAAAAAATATAGAATCGTTAGAATATTTATTTGTATCCAATGTCTTACATAGAAGTTAGTGAAAAATCGAAAAAAACCGTTCATACAAAAATTGAAACATGGTTTACAAAAGTAATACTGATGGACAAAATTCAATCCAAATTTCGCAATTCAACACTCGTACTTTCAATAAAAATCATTAATTTTTTCATGTGTTTATATTAAATAAGTGGAAGAAAAATAGACATAATAATAAGTTTTGGTAAAATTTTAATTAAAAAAAAAAAATTTAATCTGGTAACTAAATAAAACATTAACTTGCTACAGATTAAAAAAAAATTAAATATATTTTCAAAATTAAGATATTGGACGGTTGGTATTGGATGAATTCTTTTTTCTCTTTTGGTGTTATCCAAAACCATGTCATAGAAAAAAAACATATTTGAACGTGCTCGAGCTGATAATAATGTGTGCTAGAATATTTCTAAGAATCCTAACCGGAACCATATCATTAATGAGATATAGTTCAGACTTCGGAGAAGTCACGCACACTTATGATTATTTAATACTTACATTCTCACACATCACTTAGGTAATTAATAGTTATTTATAAAGTATTATCTATATTCAACCCTTAACAATCTGCTCAGTTGTATCGGAACTGTAGTAGGAATCCTGCAAGTCACTCGTCACAGTTTTTAGCTATACCTATTCAAGAAATTCCTAGTTGTTTCATTATTAAACTGCTGACCGTATTTGTCATTATTTGTTAAATAAATGTTAAATTCACTGAAACGAAATATACGACTTGTCTATGCTTATATATATAAATGTACCTATTATAATTTAGGTATTTAAGTTATTAGGTACTAATTTACAATAGATACCTAATATAATATGATGAAATAAATATGGATTTAATAGTATAATATTGGGGACATTGGGGTACCTACTATTTGGCCATGAATTCATAATAATTAATATTATATGGTTACAAGGTCAAAACTTCAAATCAATGTCTTTAATTTGAATTTACAAAAATTTTAATCCGTTTTTTATAGATTATGTAGGCACTAATAACAATTATATTGATCATCTAGAAATTATGATCTAAAGTTTAAAAGGTTTTAACATCGATTATGAATAAAGTGAGGAAATACGGATTTAATGTACAATTTTAAAACTTTTAGGTGCTATGCAAAATATATGCATTAAATACTTAATATTTTATTCGTGAAATCGTGAAATTAATTTACAGCTTACTAAGTGTAATCCATAAATGTAGTGTAAAAACTATGCAAATGTAACAAAGTTCAAGCACTACTTATTGCTTATACCTACTTACTATATTGACGAATAATATTATTAATAATTATTAGATACATACGATTAGAGAAATTTTATTTTATATTAATTATACTGCATGAATTTTCACGGAACACATCTGTATAAATGATTCTAAAAATTGTAGAAAATGTATAGACGTATAGAAACGATTTTAGTGTTAACTACAGTAAAGGTCGAAATAAAATAATATAGTCGATAACTATTTCTGAAATTGTTTATAATTGGTTCAAATTATTTATGATTTTATCGATAGGTATATGTTAAGGTATGTAAGTATGTGTTCGATAATCATTCTCTTTCCTTTGCCACAACACAAATCGTCTAAAATATAATATTACGTTATAATAATTAATAATACACATAGGTAACACATATAGGTATATGTAGACGTTTGGGTCATCCATATCATCGGTACGTGCATCTATAAATCTTATATGTTTTTCTTAACGAGATGACCGGATCGAGTGTGTTGGGCGGAGATTGACACGACTGACTAAACACCGCTGTTGTACCTATATAATAATAATATAAACACACTGGTAGACTTTATGCAGTTAATATAGTAAAAAATAAGAACTAAGACGGAAAGGGCTTACGAACAAACCGAACACCGAACTATTTACTACGCCGTCATTGCGGTCGAAATGGATTTTTTTCTCTGCCCGTCGTTTACCAATGAATAGGTAACATTTATTATTATTATTATTATTTTTTTTTTTTTTTATATATATATTTAATATGTATACTGTTTAGGTGATCAATTGATTTATATGTTGGAAATTAGTGTAAAAACGAACCGTAACCGTAACAATAATACATTAATACTAGCCTAGGTGTATGTATATTATATATTAGGTATACATTATAATAATATAATAACAATTATTTCAATGTCTATAACTGTAGGTATAGGTACATTATACACACGCCTATATGGCTATATATGATTGTTATTGCTCTATAATGACGTTACTTTTTTAATCTGTATAAGTACCTATACTATAATGTTTATCCTGTGACCTGCACATTATTGCTTTAAAAGATGGACATGTCATTTAGAATATTATAATTTCGAGAAGACTTCAGGGGTGTTGGGTCACTATATAAATTATACTAATAAATATATAATATGATTTATAATAGTCGTCACGGTTCGTTCGCCCCAGTGGTAGGCACTGCATTGTTATTTTTAATTTGTGAGCAATGGCAATCACATAGGTATAATTAATTATTGTCATCAATCATAAAATTATTATTCAGCAGAGCGAATAACTTGGAATTCACTAAACATTCACTAGAGCTTGTTAACTATTTAAGTACCTACCTATAGTGTTTTCTCGTTGTTTTCCTCTATTTTGACTTTTTTTTTTTAACTGTACTGCAAATAGTATAAACGAATTATAATATTGTTCTATCAGTACCTAAGTAAAATCATATAAGTACACAAACATATATATACTGCAGGCTTGTCAAAAAATTACAATAAAGTTGGTTTTGTAGTAATCATAGGTCATACGCAATGTGTTATAAAAAATAATAATGTATTAGGTAGATTGGATTTTCAAATAGAATTTTAAAATGTTTTTTCTTCCCTGAAATCGACAACAAGCAATTTACAATGGCTTATAATTCATAAATGAATATTGAAATAATTAATAAATAATAATAGCCCAATTTTATATAATTAATGAACGACATTATAAAATGCTATCGTATGGTTTTATTAGAATAAGACATATTATTAAAGAGTATGACAAGATAAAAACAAACCAATTATATTTTACATACCTATTTTACTTTTTCATAAATATCTGAAAACATCGTATTTTGGTATTTCATTGTTACTACGTTTAGTTGTATAGTATGTATTGTAAAATATTTTGAGCACTTTTTAAAAATATGTACCAGAAATTATTGTAGTCAAAACATTTTCACTGAATCAAAAAGTTTAAAAATGTAATACATTATCACACAAAAGTAATTTTCATATAGCTACCTATTTAAAAATATTTAAAACACAGAAGCACAATATCGTTTTATAGATATTTTGAAAAATCTTAAATTTAGATAAAATTACATAATATTTAAATCACGAAGAGCGACGTAAAACTATTTTATTACCTATAACTCAAAAACATTGTTCGCGAAGAGGGACTTTAAAAGTTTTCGTTCATTATAGATTTTTATTAAACATATTATACCTACCTAGGTAGGTAATGTGCATTTTTATTAAACGAGACTTATATTTATATCATAAACCTATTCACACTGTTTTACTGTGGGTGGGGTATTGAGTCAAATGCAAAGTATTTTTGTTAATTTAAAAAGAAAAAAAAATACGAATTACTTTGTAATTATTGCAAATCTTTTCGAGCCGTCTCGTTATTCGTGACAGCAATACAAAATACATTAAACTCATAGTAATAATAATATTATTTACGTTGGTGCTGTGATCGGACTACCTCCGCCGCCGTCGTGCTTACGAGACAACCTCCCCCACCAATACCGCGTTATCGTCTACATTGTTATCATAATAATATTGTTTGAGTTAACAGGCCGAGTATTGATATCGCCGTGTTGTTATTGTGTAAAATAGTATGTGAATTGTGAAGGAGAGACTGATTGAAATGTTTTTTTTTTTTCCCAAAATGTTTCTAAGTATTTCAGTTTTCCGATTTTAGATTAATACACTATGGGCGTCCAAGGCTTATGGAAATTATTGGAATCGGCTGGGAAACCGATTCCTGTCGAAAAGTTGGAGAATAAAGTACTGAGTATTGGTATCCTTTTATTAAACAACAACAATTACCCTTAATTTCATTTTGACATAATGTATAATAATTGTTTGTCTGTTTTTTAATCGTTTCATAAAATTGTTTGAAAACACCATACAGGTATTGATCTCATTTTACAACGAGACACATCTGTACGCCTTCCGTAAATAATAATTAAAATTAATTAAGTCTTACAGTTGGCGTTAGGTACTCATCACTCATGTATTGTGAATCTAATTGTTGATTAATTATATTGACTAAAATGACTTAAATTGTCTGACTATTAAACACTTAAAAACAATTTAACTTCTAATGACGAAATACCTTATGTATGCTTGAATATTTCCATATGGTATACTTCAAAATTACTTTATTAAGTCTTCATTAACTAAGTATGTATTTTAAATAAGATAACCAATACTTAATTGGTGTTCTTTTAGCTGTTATTTTAAATTTTATTCACCTTAGAGTTAAGACTTAACGGTTTTATCTACAAAAATGATTAAAGTTATCATAATTTGACTAAATAAAATTGAAAATTTAATATTAAAAGATATTTCTTTGTTTTTTTATTTTTTTAATTAGTATCTATTATTATTATTATTATTTTGTATGCCTTCAGTATTATTCAGTTGTCTGCATTTGTGAAATCAGTTTTATTGCTTATCTTTAGATAGAATCGGCGAACACAAAAAAGTAGATTTAAAAGTTAGATATTATTTAATATTTAGTGACTTTTGTTAAGTGGAATTAATTTCTTTTTAAAGTATAAAATGAAAATTAATTTTTTGTAAACAAGTTAAAACATAAGAATATATTATTTTAAAATTTGTACATAATAAGTTGTTTAGTTAATAGTAATAGTAATAGCTTTATTAAATATAAAATACAATTTCTGATACTTATTAAATTTTTGAATATTACATTGATATTTTTTTAATTTTAGAGTAAGAAAATTTAAACTGCAATTTAACTTAAAGCTTTTTATACAAGTTTTCTGAAATTTTTAGAATTTAAAATATTTTATTTACATTAATGGTCAAAAATACTGATAGAGCCTGATTATTTTTTAATTGAGATTAGGTAAGTTACATGAAAACAATTTAAAAAAGAATTACCTAAATAATAAAAATATTGTTTTAAAATATTAAATACTTAATTTAGTAAGTTAAATGAACAGTTTCAGTTGAGTAATTTATAAATTTAATTATGAAATTGCTTAAACAATTTCAACTTTTATAAGTTTTTGAATATTTTTTTTTTCATACCATCTAAGCAACTATTCGTTATTTTTGATTTAAAGTTTATATAATGTTATATAGATTTACAATTTTTTATTTAATTTCTGAAAATTATAACATATTTTAATAAGTTAAAATTGTTTAGTTAATGATTGTGTTGATTCATTTTTGACTTAAAATGTAACTAATTGATTCTTGTTATAAGTTTTATCTCATTTGATATTAGTAATATATGCCATTTTATTATTTGAAAATCAATATAATTATTTAAAAATAGTCAATTATTTTACTAACTTAAATAGTTAAAATTATAAAGTATATAATATCTATACTAATAACTAGGTTGTTATAAAATTACATTTTAGAAAGATTTAAGAAAAAAATATTATTTTTAAATTTTAATTTCAAGTCCTGCTATAAATTATTTATTATTTCTATTAATTTACTATTAACTATTATTAATCATGAAATAATAAATAAATTATTTTGTTATAATTTTATAAGGTATTCTGTTATTTTATAACTAAACATACTATTGCCTATAATTAAATAATAATATAGAATTTTATATTTTATATCATAGTATTTTGGTAATACATATGCATATACTATTTATGTATACATATTACATAACATTATTTATATTGATTAAAATAGAATTATTATTTGTTTGATATATACATTTTTTTTTAAGATGTGAAAGCTCTTCCATTTTGTTATTGACTTGATATTTAATATGCTCTAAAGTACACTCAAATTTTTGTTTTCCCATGGCCATACAATGATGTATTGTTGATTGTATATAAAGCAATTATAAAATTATTATGGGTACAATAATTAATCATGGGAATTCAGAATAAGATTGTACGTATTTGTGTAATTAGAAAAAAAAATGAAACACTTTAGCCTTCTTCAAACTTTCACAAATTTTCTATTTTAAGTATTTATTTTTAACTTGTGACCCATGTGGTATAAAATAATTATAAATTCTTTATTTCTTTAAAAATAAATATGATGTATTTAAATGAGTTTATAATGTTTTAATTACAATTTCCGAAAAATTTGTTTATTATTATTTATTATAGTTAATATTTAGACACCTAATACATTTTTTTAGCAATTCAATTTAAAATGTTAGCAACTGAAGATTGCAAAAATCAATGTGTAAGTGTTAATAAAGTTAAAAACAACTGTGTATTTTACCTAAATATGTAATATATTCTGAATATGTGGATATTTCTGTAATAATATATAGACTATAGAATAAATATAATAAAGTTGTAGTAAAAAAATAAATGTTTTATTAACTTTTTATTTAAATTAATTAACTAATTTATTTCTTATATTAATCTATAAATATATTATATAATCAAATTATTGCTTGTATTAAGATTTTATAAATATATATAATTAACTGACCATCCATGAAAATATCATGGGTTCATACAAATGAAATTTTTTTTTTCTGCACATTTAGTGAAAATTGCGATCAAATTTTTTACTAAATTTAAATGATATTAAACAAGTTGTAACCATGTTAGATTATATATATGTTTTTTTTTTGGTAAGCACAACTATGTAAACATAATAATATGTAAAATAAAATAAGGTATTTATTCATTAAATTTTATATTTTTTGAATTGTCATTAGTTTATGAAATATATTAATGCTTTGTTTAAAGCATTAAAAATGCGGCAATCAAATGAATTTCCTTAAATATATTATCTAACAGATGTTTCAATATGGATGTACCAAATAATTAAAGGTGTTCAAGAAAGTGAGCATGGCGCTACAACAAATGGTCATTTAATAGTAATGTTTCATAGAATATGTAAATTATTGTTCTATGGTATTAAACCAATATTTGTATTTGATGGTGGTGTACCAGAGCTTAAAAAAATAACTATTGTAAGTATACAATTAAAATTTTAATTACTGAAGTTTAAACAAATATTTTATTGATAAGAATGAATTTGTTAAACACATTTTCATTACAGAAATTAAATATTTGTATTGCTATTAACTATTATAAGGTATAATAATATACTTGATGTATATTTTAAAATTTTTATTATTTATTATTATAGATAGTTACTTATTATTTTACACTTAAAAAAATTAATTATAAATAATTATTGTTATAGTTTTAATCTAAAATAAACAAGATTAATTCATCATAGTTTTTTAATGTGAGTTATTTTGGATACTAATAACTAGGGCTCGGATTTCAATGCATATGCATCTTTTTTTTTGGATGTCTTACGCGATGCTTTCCAAGCTACAAATATGTTTCAGGTTCTCCGTGTTCTAACCATTTTTCCATTTCTAAACATTTTTTAGGACATTTTTTGCATTTTTAGCACATTTTATACTTTTTAGAGCATTTTTTGACGTTTTTAATGCATTTTTTTATATTTTAGGACATTTTTTACCTATTTCTCGTATTATGGCTAAAAAAATTGACCTCATTGAAATATAAGTTCTATATTATAATTTATAATATTATAGTATAGCATTACTGACGTAAAATAAATTATTTTCATTTTGAACTTAACATCAGGGGTAATCTGGTTTTAAATTAGACAAGGCTGAAATTTATCTTTAAGTCACATCAATTAATTGATAACTAATTTTTTTATAATAATTTGAATTTATTTAATAAATAATTAATTTTTTAAAAAGGTTTTTTTTGATATTTTTAATACATTTAAATCCGAGACCTACTAATAACATTTTACAATGTTTGGTCTTAGTGAGAAATGTTATTATGAAGTTTTATTTATAGCACATACAATTATTAAAAAATTCTTTTTAATTTAGGGTGTCGTTAATTTAAATAATTAAATTATGCTATTGTCAAATTTTTGTAGAGTATTTGTGATAAAATAACAAAAATGGCCCCAAGTTTTATTATTTTCTCACATTATTTTCGAGTTATTTAACAGTTAGATATTAAATAAAAATAGAGTAAATATCACTGATTGTTTCTGTTTTTAGTTTTGACGATCATAATTATTTTTGAGAATCCATGGGAAAATCGTTATGTATTAACTTGTTGTTACAGATTCTGTGGGAACAAAAATATTTTTTCTTGACTAATAACTGTTTGAAATGCATAGTAATTTATTTAAGCTATAATTAGTTCTTAATTACCATGAATCAGCTTTGGCATTGTTTTCATGGATGTGCTACTTATATACAATACAATTTATAAAAAAAAAAACATCTGATTATAATCAAAACTAGTTGAAATGTCAATAATTTTTCCTATTCATTTCTGTATATTAAAAATAAATCATAAAAAAATATATATTTTCTTTATATATTTACCTATGAATCATTAGTTACATACATAATTTCATTTTTAATTGTAGGCATTATACTATTAATCATGAATTTAATATTTTTGATTATTTTATAATAATTAATAGTTTCTAAGTGTTATAATATTATAAAGATAAAGTAAATATATAAATTGTATATATAATTAATATAAACAGTATTACATAATTCTAGCATTTATTTAATATTGATTCAAGTAAATATATTATATATTATAATGTATATTTTAGTATAAAATGTAATTACTAATGAGTTAATAAAATAAAAATAAATTATATTATAAAGATTAGGTATGAGGAAATTATATAGGTATTTTTAGATACATCCTGGTAAGGTAGATTTAGCAATCAGACAAAAATTGATGTATTTAATAAGCTATAATAATTGGTTATTAATATTATACAGTAAAAATACAACATAATATTTTTAGAGCTATATTTATTAAATTCTATTTAACAAATTTATTCATCATACAATTGTTGTTTACTGTATTACTGCTAATACATGTATTATTACTTTTTACTGTTTTAATTTAGAAGATTCATTGTTTATAAATATTAGGTAATTGTATATTATATGTAATACATTTTTTTTTTTCATGAGTCATTTTATATTTGAAATATTTCTGGTTTTTACTTATTAATTATTATTAATACTTTATCGTTTATTTATTTTACATTTTTACATTAAATAATTATTTTATGTGTTTAATAAAATGTTCACATTACAATAAATTACACTACACATAAGTCAGGTTTAATAAATTTACGGATATAATAATAATAATAATAAAAAAAAATTAAAAATTAGTTAAAGGAAAATAGTCCAATAGCCACCAATGTATAGTATCGTTAATATTATAAAATAGTTGCTTATTCATTTCTTTGTAAATTAATTGTATGTTATTTATTAATAAATTAAACTGTAAAAACATATAACAATCTAACTTAACTAAATGTAGAGAAAATTAAAGCTCAATAATTTGTTTTAGGAAACTGATAAAATTTAAAATTATTTATTATTCATAAAATAATTATATAATAATAGATATTAAATTGTGAAATAATGTAAATATTACAATGTTTTTTTTAAATAATGTATATGTGTATGCTGATTACCCTGCGATTTATAAGTATTTTTAAATTTTAAATATTTAACTTACTCATAATATTTATAAAAGTTGAAATATTGTAAAAACCCAAAACTTTTTTCATTTCAATTTTTATAATAGGTAAATTCACTCTAATATTAAATATAATAATGCTAATTTGCTCTGTTGCACATTTCTCAGAGAAAAAATAAATGTTTTGGTTAAAATCTTCTTTAGGTGTTTGTTTATATTCCATTAATTTTTTGTTTGGTTATTTTTTTAATGGACACTTTTTTAAATATGTATTTGTAATAGTTATTTTAGTTAAAAGTTATAACTTATATTATTATAAATGTATGTTAATATAAATAAATAAATTAGTAATATTTATTTTAGGCTCAAAGACAAGCTCAAAAAAACCGTGCCAAAAAATCAACTGGAAAAACCAAAGAAAAATTATTAAAAAACATGTTAGAACAGGCAGCCTTAAAAACTGTTATGAATGCTGAAAATGCATTGTCTGAAGATGAAGTAATCTCTAAAACTGTTGGCCGTTTGAATAAAGGAGCTGAAACTGATTTGTTTGAGCTACCAAACCTGCCAGAACCCATGTAAATTAATTCTTATTATATAATTTATTTAAAAATGAAGTAATTTTTTTTTAAGTTTATGACTAACTATACTCCATTTATGTTTAGAAGTGACCCAGGTGTCAGATTTATGCTCATGAACATGGCATCGTTCTGTGTATAATTTACTGTTGATTTATTAAATAGAAAAACAATTATGTGAGACTAGTGCACCACCAAAAAACCTGGTTGCTTTTAAACACAAATGGAGTTAACATATTATTATTTTTTAATTGATTTGGAATTTTAACAATTTGTTTTTTAGTGAAATTGACAAAAAAAGAGTACCTATTAAGGAAAAGGATCAGTCATACACAAATTTATCAAATGAAAATATTCTATTGTTAGCTGTAGAAAATCAAAATAATGATTTTTTATATGCAAATATTGCCAAGGACAAGGAAAAAAGTTCTCCTGTGAAATTAAATGTATACACGATACCTGATAGCTATAAAAAGATTTATAACTATATTTAAAAATAACTCTATTGTTTACAGTTTTTACATACTAAAATTTGATTCCAGGCATTTTCATCTATGCAAATTGGGGAACTTTTGAATGGTTATTCACAAGATCAAAAACGTTTATCAGAAAAAAAAAATCAACAAAAATTAAAACGTGAAATGACATTTAATGAATTAGAAATGTTTTTAAATGATGACAATAAAACTATTAATAATATCGATGAATTTAGTCAAAAAATTGATTCTGATCAAGATACTGTTTTTTATTATGAATCTGGTATGTAATTAAAACAGTAGATGAAGAGAAAAATGTATAAAACTAATTATCAAATTTGAAATTTGTTAAAAATAAAAACATTATGACCCACCTTAGTAACTTAAAAAAAAATAAAAAGAACAACAAAATATCTACTGCCTCATTCAATAAGATAAAATATAACTGTAGTTGTAAAATATGATAGCAATCATATTGCAAGCATATCATATTATAAATCATAATGATAGCATTTTATGATTTTAATACTATCTTTACTGTAAAAATGAATCTAGTTTCTTTGTTTTCTCACTTAATATTTTGTATTAATCTTATTTTTATGTTATTGTTATTATATAGATTGGCAATAGGTTGTATCCTACTTATTATATATTTCTTATTTATGTATAAAAGTTGCCAACTAAGTAAAAATAATGTAACTACTAAGTATATTTATCATTGTCATTTTTATGAATTGGTTTATTTTATTACTATAACATTTTTAGCTGCATCAATTCTACTATTAAGTAAAATCTGATATTCTTTTTGGACATGTTTTATAATTTTATATTCATCTTAGATAATTGAATGTTCAATAGAATCAATAAAATAGATCAATAATTTTTGTTTAATATTAACATAGAAATTGTTTTAACTAAAAACATTACTAAAATATAATTTAAACTAATTAAATAGATAATAAACTATAATATTTATATTACAATTTTTATTTATATAGGTATCAACAAATCAGCCAAAAGTAGTAATTTAAAGAATAATGAAATGCCTAAAAAAATAAAAACATCAAATTTTGAAAAAAGTGTTGAACCTGAATCAAAGAGTACAAGCCATAAAATTATTACCACTGACGCCATTGGATCACCTACTTTAACAGAAGGTTTGCATTAAAAATTGTTTAGACGACTATGCCTTCATGTGTTGTCCCAGTCTTACACACTTAAAATATAGCAAATTTGTGTTAAGTAGAATCCATTTTGCATTGTTAGTTTCAATATAATAGTAAACTTACTTATTAGCGTGTTTAAGTGTAGATCAGTTATATATTGTTATCTTTTCTGTTTCTTTTATACTTTAATTTTAAAGCGAGTTATAAGTACTATAGTGTGTTGAATGCTCTGATTTTAAATTAAGAAAACACAGATAATAATCTTATTTTTGATTTTAGTAATTGAAAATTTACTATAATATTTAAACTTAAATTTAAAATAGATTCTGCTGAACACAAATTTGGAACGTCATATGTTTATGAAAAAAAAAGAGGACGCTTATATCTTCTTTAGTGAAATTTTTATAATATATTTTTAGAATGTATGCATATTAATTATTAAATATATATCTTTTGTAGATATTGATGAAGATATATTTAAAGCACTTGCTGGTGATGAATCCCTTGAAGAAGATAGATTAGCATGGCTCATCTTTAATGAAAATAAAATAGCTAGTAAAAGACGATCAAGTAATCTTTAATTATAAAATAATACTAAAATTATAATAACATTTTCAACAAGGAATTAATTGTTGTAGGTGAATTTGAGTCACCAAATATAAAATGTCCTAAACCTGATACAGGTTTTAGTAGCGGTTCTGAAGTATTAACATCAGATATTGAAGAAGATGAAACTGTAAAAAGTAACAAAGTTTTGTCCAAAAAACATTCTTCCAGAAGTATTTTTATTACAGAAGATGATGTATCAAATGAAAATTTAGATAATTTCAATGAAGAAGATTATTTATCATGGGTATCCCATAGTATAGGTACACTTTTATAAAAATTTGATTGAATTAATTATTAATTATAATTTATGAGCTTTTGTTTCCATCCTAGTTTTATCTTAAAAATATTATGATAGACTTATTTAATAAATGCGTAATTATATTAAGGAATTATCTTATAAAAAAATAACATAAGATCTAAATGGCATTTTATTGAAAATATAACATTGTTAGTTAATAATAATTATTTAGTTTAATTATTTTTTCATTGTTTAATATTAGACGAATCTAGTCAAACAAAAAAGGAAAACAAAAATTCAATCATTAACCCTCAAGATATTCCATCTACAAGCAAAGCTTTTCCATTTCAAGAAAATGAGGATAATATATCTAAAAGAATTTCTGTTGATCAACAACATATCAATGAATCAATATATTTTGCATCAAAATCTTTAAAAACTGAAGAATTGAATGTATTTAATAATGATTCGCCCACAATAGAATCTGATAATTCAAATGATTCTTTTTCTGAAAATTCTGTTAATTTTTCACCTGAAGAAAGTTTATCTGAGGATGATGCAAAATTACAAGGTTTGTTTAAATTTTTCTAAAAATATGAACATGAAAATAGGTAATTAAAACAGATTATAATAGTTCTACATTTTTCAATAATTATTTTTACATTCATATTTTAAGTAATGTTTTAAGATCATGTGCCATTTGAAAACATATTAGAAGATATAAGTATGCACACATTAAAAATGATTTACAAACATTTTAAATCTGGGTTATATACGATTGTATAAGGCTTAGATTTGTTTGTCTAATTCTGCTTATTCAAAAAAAAAAAAAAATAATAATAAATAAATGAGTTATTTATTATTTGTATATTATTTATAATTTTAAAATATAAGTATATTTATTTTCTGATATTTATGTTTTTTATTTTAATTTATTGACTTTTAGTACCTGTATTAAAACTTTCTTTTAGATAATAAAAACATAAAATATGTCAATCAAGTTTCTGATAAAAAGTCAGATGCTCCAAAAGTTACTAAAAATGAATTCAAAGAAACAAATTCAACAAAAAATGGTAATAAAAAATTTGTATTACAAATTTTGATTTATATAATATATTTGCCCATATTCTAAAAATTGTTCTGCTGTATAATTTTTACATTTAATTATTAATTTTTGTTTTATAATTAGTTATAAGAGAAAAATTTAATTCTCCAACAAAATGTAATAATATTTCTACAAAATGGCCCAAATCTCCCAACAATGAATCTAGTTCTATGAATGAACAATATTTACAGTCCATACAAGTGATTATATAAAAGATAGATAATAGTAATAATAATAAATTAATAATTGTTATTTTTAGGATACATTAATTAAGCGTCAAAATGATTTAGCTAGTTTACACAGAACATCTGATCGAATGGCTTCTTCTGTTACACAAAAGATTACATCGGAAATAAAGGTAATAATTGCTAGATATTTTAAGTGTTAAGTTTTTATTAATAAATTAATTAAAAAATGCTTGATATCTTTTGAGATTTAAAACATTATGTTATTATTTACATTATATTATTATGATCCAATATAATGTAATATAATGTAATATAATGTAATATAATATACTACTAAAACCAATGCAGCATGAATTTTGATTGCAATCTATTATCACATGAAACAAATTATAGAAAATAGAAATAAAAACTTATAATAGTTATAAATAAATACATTTTTATTTTTAGGGTCTCTTGAAGCTGTTTGGTATACCATATATAACAGCACCAATGGAAGCTGAAGCACAATGTGCTTTTTTAGAAAAAATTGGACGAACAGAAGGTACTGTGACAGATGATAGTGATGTATGGTTGTTTGGAGCAAATGTTGTATATAAAGATTTTTTTGATAACCAAAAATATGTTAAACAATTCAAAAGTATTGATATTAAACAGAAATTTGGTAATATATCTTTATGTGAACTCATTATAAAGTATAAAATTGTATATTTAAATGTGTTTTATTTATTTATTTTAGCTTTATCTAGAAATAGTTTTATTCAATTAGCATTTCTTGTGGGAAGTGATTACACAAATGGAATTGATGGTATTGGTCCAGTATCTGCTATAGAAATTTTATCTTTTTTTGAATCCAAAACTAAAAATATGAACATTGAAGAAAAATTACTAAAAATTAAGGAAATTGTTAATTCAAAAGCTGAAGTATATTGTGATATACCATTTATGAAAAAATTAAAATCCACCAAAATTGGCAATGGTAAATTCATATGTTTAATATTATAATACAATTTTAGACAAACTAAAATTAAATTTCTTATTTTGTAATTAAAAATACAGATTTTCCTAATAAAGCTGTTATAAATGCTTATCTCCACCCAATTGTAAATGAATCGATTGAAAGCTTTAATTGGGGTACACTCCAAGTGGACTCGATTGTTCAATTTGCTCAAACTAATTTTGATTGGGATGTTTCTAAAACAAAAAGCAAATTAGCTCCTGTATTAAAAAAAGTTTCTGAACGAACAGTAAGTTTATAAAATATTCTTATTATTTTTTTGTATGATTAAAACATAGCAATTTTTTAAAATTATTTTATTTGTTATTAATTGGTTTAAAATATTTTTGTTTTAGACGCAAACAACATTAGATTCATTTGTAAAAGCTCTTCCCAAATTAAGTAATACAAATACTGGTATGAGTAAACGTGTTAGTCAAGCTGTCAAAAGGTTGCGAAATGATAATAGTTCTGTTGAATATAATAAGAAATCTGGTAATTCAAAAATATCATTATCTGATTCAAATGATATTACTAATAAAAAACGTAGGAAAAATCTAAAATAAATGTTTATTCAATTGTCATAGAGAATGAAACTGTGCCAAAATGTATTGTATCCAATTTCGCTCTAATTTAAACAAAATAATTATTTATTAAATATGAATACATTTTTATGTGATCCATATGCTTCACTGTTTTTGATATTATATTACTGTTATTATTCTTTGAGTAAATTCAGCTGTAGAATTTCTAGTCATTCATAATGAGAATTTAATTCTTGTAACATTTTTAAGTATTGAAATATCTATATATATATATATTTTTAAAAAAATAACAAAGTAAAATCTAAATTGATTTTTTTTTTTTTTTGGTTTAATATTATTATTATTATTATTTTTTAATAATAATAATTATCCTAGAATGTAGAATAATTTAAATATTTATTTTGATAATAATATTTATTATTTTACAATAAGTGTATTTTTACACAGCACAGTTTAACAGTTCATAGTTTACTATGTACATTATTAATTTATCATTTTCTTAACAATTATAACTAGAATATGATCTATTACGTATGTTAATTAACTTTTATAAACTGTTTACTTACCTTTATCATATTTCAAAATAAAGTTTTATAGTAAATAATTTATTGCAAATTCAAACTTGAAAACATGTATAATACATCACTTATTAAATCAATATTAATTTATAAGTTAAAATTGTTTTATATAATAAATTAATATTACTTTATATTAGGAAATTTAAAAATATTTTAAAGGAGTTTTATAGTAAAGTTTATATAAGGAATAATTGTTTTTTTTTTATTTATTTATTTTATTTTATTATCATCTAATTTAGTTTAAATTAATTTTAGTAATTTTTATATGGGACTGATTAAATATATACAAAATATTATCATTGAACCTTTGTAAAATTATAGATAAGTAAATGTGTGTTTAAAAATTGATTGACAAAAACTAAAAACTGTTTATTTTTTTATGTATATTATATAATACATTTGTGATTATTTCTTAAGAGGGCACTATTTATCTATAAATTATTGTTTGCTTAAAGGATAACTATTCAGGCTACAGTCATTGTTGAACTAAATAATATGTGATACTAAAAGTATTCTTTATTGTTTTTCTGAATTATAATTAGCTTAAGTGGTTATTTTTACTTGCATAATCATTATTCTATATTATAATTTTGTATTTACATAATGACCAACAATGGTACTAACATGGGACCACTTGTAAGTTATTTTGAATAAGTATTAAAAATTAAAATATATTATAATTACAATTTTTATTTTTATTGTGGTATCATTGAAATTGCATTCATTTAACTTCATAAATAGTGGATTTGTGCTGTCTTCTTAAGAGTTATAGTTTTTATGATAATTAAGCTAGATTCACATTATAACTAAACTATGTTATTCTTTATATACTTAATATGTAGGTAAAAAAATGATTATAACACTTTATCTACAAGTTAAATATATTAATAATTCACATTAAATTGTAGTAATGTAGTATAGTGTGAACTGATCGTAACTCAACAACTGTTCTTGTTATGTGTAAGATTGTACATTTAAATTAGCTTTATCAAACAAATCAAAAACTAACTTATTATTATTGTTATTAAACACATTTACTAATTTATTGGACTAGGTATATGAATAATTTATACCTGACATTCCCACCTTAGTAAGAGTTATATATTTTAAATTTTACCTAGTCACACATATTTAAGAATATTCATATTTTAGACCAGTTGTTGTTTGACTTAATTCATTTTATTTTATTATCCTTAAATATTAAATTATATATAATTATTCAAAAACAAGTATAATGTATATATTATGTTTGAATTTAATTTTTAAGGTTTACTAAAATATAATAAAATTATAAATCTAAATTTTTGGTTTTTTTGTTTCTTCAATACTTAATGTCTTTACTATAATTTTAATTATAATAAATTATCAAATGTATTAATTTATGGAAATAAAATTTTTATTGTGATATTTCACTATAAATAATTATTTTGGTTCATTTTAAGAGTAAATTAAATCTGTGTTATATTTTTTTAAGCTAAGAATTTTGAATGATAATTTAATCAATTAGATATAATATAATGCATTTTATTTATTAACTTGAATTTATAATAATTAATAATACATTTAAATAATCTATATATCATATTTAATACTTGATATTATGTTAAAATATGATAATATTTAAATTAATTAATAAAATAATGGTTATTATGTTAATAATTTTAACAATTATTTTTTGTTCTGAATTAACTATATTATGATAGGTATACATAATGATTCATAAAATTAAATATTTAACTAATACAGTAACAAATACATTTAAGTATAAAATTTAAAATGTTTGATTAAAGTAATTATTTAAATTATCAATAATTTTAATATTATTTCTACAAGCCGAACATTTATGTTAAAAAAGTTATAATTTATTACACTATGTACTTATTTATTCAATTTTAGGTCAGTAATTATTATATATGTATTTAATTTTTAGTAAAATTCATTGTAGTGTCTACTGTCCAATGTTAATAACTAATATAATATAATAAGTGGTTTTTAATTTAATTTTTATATTATGTACCTACTTGAAATTATATACATAAAATTGTACTTACTTGAACAAATAAATGTGCTTAACGGTATTATTGTGTATTCAGGAATGTTTAAAATTATAATTTATAATTTTTAGATAAAGCTGGCCAATTTAATGACATAATTGAAAATACTCGTTAGTATACAATTTTTGAGAGTATTAAGATATATTATTGTATAATTTAATATGCTAGAATGCTGTTTAGAAGACTGTTTAAGAGGTTTGATATTAGTAACTTTCATTATATTTTGAGAACAATTTTTACTTTTGTTTTAAATTTATTTAATACTAATTTTTTTTCAAATTTATGTATGTCTATTTTTTTAAAACAGATAATAGGCTGAACCTAATTTAGCCAGCTGGACAAGTTTTAATACAAAGATTTTATAACTAAGGAAATAAATATGTTGTAACCTTAGGCTTGCTTATTTTCTAATTAAGTGATGTGATAAAAATGTTTGAAAATATTTTGGATTTTAGAACTAAACTGCATTTATTTTATCTTTTGAAATAGATCAAGAATTCTGAACAATTTTAATATTGAAGCAAAAAATGCATTAAGAATTAATATTGACAGTTCTATCATCGCTTAAGCAAAATTTATAACTGTGATAATAACAATACATTCTTCATTTGTCATTGTTCTCGGAATAAAAATTTGTTTAAGATAAAATATAGTTAATTTTATAGTATAATTTTGATATAATTTAGTAGATAGATAATTATCCAATAAAATAAAATAAAACATTAAAAATTTAATTTTAAAATATTTGATTTTATTCTTAAAATATATACTACACTAATGTATTATCCATTACAATGTTTAGTATTCATATAGTTATTTAAAAAAAAAATAATACTATTAATATCCTTAAGAATTGTTCTAAATTATGGATGAAATGTATATAAGCATATGTTTCCTTAATAACATTATGTTATACAGCAAAATATTTTTTATTAAAAGATATAAAGGTATTATTATAATATTATTACTTATTAGATTATGTTATATTAAACATTATATAATATAATTATAAGTAAATAGGTACAAAAAAAAAAAAAAAATAATAATAATAATAATAAAAATTTACTCATTGACGTTATATCCATTAAATCTATACCCCCTCCCCCACCAATACTCAAAATTCAAAATTTAATTTTACTAGAGTTTGGGTTATTTGTTTACTTGTATGTATACATTATAAATTTTAAATATTTCATTGAATATATGAAATAATTAATAACAATTAGGCTTCGGAATTTTAAGTGGTAAAATTGATATAGAATAGCATTAAAGAGTAAAAATAGCATTTTAAACGTAAATAAAGCAATTTGTTTTATTTAATTATTTAATTATTTTTAATTATAATAAAAAAATGTCATAAGCAAATTTTTATTGTAAAAACATACTGTAAACTTTCATTTATCAGAGCTAAAAAATACTTTATTAATAATTCTATTTGTAAAAATATGACTAACGCATGTATCCAATTAATTTGTATCATTAGTTATTATCTGATACCAATTATTCATAACATATCGAAATATTGTTGAACTAATTTATTAATTATGTATTTATGTTACCATAACTACATTTGAGTTATCGTAAAAAAAATAATATTTTAATATTAAATTTATATACAAAAAAGGAATTTATAGAGAAAATAGCTATTATTATACAGCTTATTATATTTGAATGTAAATGAAATACGCTTATGTGGAAAGTATTAAGGGTTAGTTTTCCATGTATTATATGTTTTTTTAAAAATAAAAAAGTACTTGATTTTAAATCCTAACTCTAATAATAACTGTATTTGTAACTGAAGTAAAATATAAACTAATCTATGCATTTTTAAATTTAACATATCCGATTTAACTTTATTATCATTCTAATTTTACTACTTCTTATACTACTTACTTATAGATTATATGATAAGAACTTTTTTTTTAATAGTATCAAAATAAGTTTAAATTATATTTAAGTACTAAATTATATAAAATTTGATCATTGTTCTTTATTAATCAAAATGGGACAAAAAACTTACTTGTTTGGTAATATTAGTTTTGAGTTGATAATTAAATTATCATTTAATACTTATACACAGGACTGGGCAGTATTTTGTTTAAAAAAATTTTTAAATATATGTTTGAGATAGAATTATAATTAGTATCTTTTTATGTTTTAAATCATTTTATTAAAACCTTATGCATGTGCTTTAGATTATTTGCAAGGTCAAGTTAATTGTTATTACGATGTATTAATACCAAAATTATATTTTAGTTTAAATTCTGGCTTGAATAGTTAAAAGAAAAAAATTAAGCTATTTATCTTCTATAATATTCCCATTTGTACTATTGTTGACTAAGAGATTTGATTGTTTTTTGTATTTAACATCTGAAGTTAATGATGTTAATGTAAGCTCTAAAAAAGTAAGTAATTGAGAAAAAAAATTAAAATTTATTGTATCTATGAAAGAGTATGTTATTTAAAATAAATTCCTAAGTTGAATTCTATTCAAATGGAAAGTCAGAGATCAGTGGACCCTTTTATTATTTATTTTTTAGTCAAACAAGTCAATATAACAATCAACTAATAATCTTGAAGTTATAAGCTTTTTAAATGATAAAAGAAATCACTTAGTTGCCTAAATAATTACCTAAAAATAAAAATGAATGTTTCTAAAATATAATATACAAGATTTTATTCTTAAATTGCAGCTCAACTAATTTTTTAATATGCTAGACTTGTTTATTTTCTATGCAGATTTAGTATTTTTAGATAATACTTTAAAAGTTGAAAAGTTAGTTTTTTAAAAAAAATTACCTAACATTTAACAAGCAATTTATTGTATAAAATATTCACATAGGTTATAAACAGTTTTAATCTTCATTGTTCATGCGCCATAAATTAAAAATTTACAAACTTATTATTTAAAAATATAGAATACCTACTAGAAATAAGAACTGTGATAATTTAATAAAAATCTTTAAAAATATAAATTATTATGTATCTTGTACTTAGATATTAATATGTTAGAAATAAATGTATTTTGTATTGAAATACTTTTTTTGAAGTGCCTACTCTGCCCAGCCCTACAGCTGATCATACATATTATTTTAGACTTTAATAACACTTAATAAATATCTACCTATAAAATTAAAAATTGAATGAGAAATGAAATATAATATTTTAGTTATATTATTCTAAATACCTACTCATTTTAAAAAGGTACCTACACATAACATATAACATATTATCTATGTAATTATTAAATCATAAATCAACATGAATAAATAGTTAATTTATATTATAACTAAATATCTAATCAATGGTGATTTTTATATGATATATTATCAAGAGGTTGCTTTACTCTAAATAGTAAAAATTATGCATTTCTGGCAACAGTGTGATAAAAACATGATAGCTACCTATTCTTTTTAATCTGTAATAAAAGATAATATTGTTATTGGGGTTCTTTCTTGTGAACTTTTTCTTGGTTCTTATTTGTTTCATAACATGTTTAATAGGTTACTAATAAACTGTTGAAAATTTTTCTTTTTTAAAACATATTTTATACATTCTCTTTTTATAAAAATTCTTACCACAGATTTTTTTATCTCAAATTTTGTAATTAGATATCTATGACTTTCCCTATAGAAGATAATTTATTATTTAAGGTAGTTAATGTGAAAGAACACAAAATTATCAATAAATATATTGTTTATAGTGGATTAGAATTAAAATTCAAAATATAATTATTATTTAAAATGTTTAAAACTATTGAAATAATATTATCTATTTGAAATTTGTGCAAGAAAAATGTCAATAAAAAATATCTGTGAATCAAAAATAGCATTCACTAAATATATCACATCTCATAATATTGGAGTCCCTGATTTATCTGATAGGTACCTATTCACTCTTTTCATCATGACTTCTAATATGGAACTCTATAATGTTTATTTTGAATAGTATCATTTATTCGTCTATTATGCCGTTTGGTCACCTAAGTAATTGCTTTAATTTCAAAATGTTATTTTCTCTTATGGACTATGGTAGTATAGTTTATAATAAACGAGACAACGCTAGTTAAAGATTATTGTGACATTTTGTAATTTTACTAGGTAGGTACCTACTCAATAAGTATTCTGTAAATAAGCAGCCATCATGTTGTAGGTTAAAAATGCTTTCTATGCGGTTTAACATTTGTATTAGGTATAGGTATCATACTATTAAACACACATTTATTATATAATTTTAAAAATAACAAATATGCGTATTATAATGAAAAAGTTCTTTTGGTATTTTTTTGTATGACATAGGTACCTACGTGTTTGTAGTTTCGAGAAATTAATTTTACTTTTATTAATTCAGTGTTTAAATTTCGAAGTTCGATCGTAGATAGGTACACGGAATTCCATGAAGAGCGTTTTCAGAACAGGTCTTTGTGTGAGGTAGATTTTAGAAACTTGTTTAAAACATTTTCAATCAAATCAGACCACCTCTAAATTTAATAAAAACGAACGATATTAAGGTGAGTACATGCCACACGTTATTTTTAAGTAGGTCAGGTTGAGTACTAGTGAAATAACATTTTATTCTTACTTTGTACTGAAAATCATTGTTTTCGAACATTTTCAAAAATGTTTTCAAAATGATCGGTTGATAGAGCGCTGTACTATTTTCAATTTTGCTGATATGATGCATCATAGTGAATACAGATTCGTTGACTATTTCGCTATTTTTTTCGTAGTTTTGTAGCACTATGCCATACTTGTGCATTATGTCAGGAACAGCAAACCTGTAGGCAGTAAGATTCCGTATTTATAATTTTTATAATTATTCATATAATATAATCTGTTAATCTGTATTATATTTACTTCTTGATGTACGCATTAATATTGTCATTCAAACTCCGACAATCTTTAAGGGTATCAAACAATGACAATACCATATGATTTGTAATTATTAAATCATGCAAGTATTCAATGATCTGTATGTCACTATCGTAGTAACGAATTAGCAATGTGAATAGAGACTTGAGGTCTTTTGCCCAAGTGATCGATTCCGGCGAGCTGCTACCCGAATCTAAAAAACACATCAATTTTCAATTACTAAGCATAGTTATAATTTTGATCGATGGTAGATAGATAGGTAGACTATACCTATAATACCTAACTACCTATCTATATGACTGTAAAATGCATGGGTACATGGGTGCCCATAGGTAACATTTTTGGGGGATCAAAATAAAAAAAATTCTCAAATGTAAGGTAATAAAGATAATAAATAATATTATGGTAATATTTATTGAGCTACAAGTTTTTAATATTTTTTTCCTATAGGGGGCAAGAGCCCTATCTTGCCCCCCAATGGGCGCCCATGCATAGGTACTATAATAAAACGGCATCACAATAGTAACTACAATTTATTAGTCGGTGATGTATATTATGCTGTGAATTGCTATATTTGATCGTAAAAATAATTAAAATTTTAAGTTGTAACAAATTGCTTATTCTACGAAACTATTGTAATAATATAAGCGTTGAGCGTGTACTTAAGGTATAGTGCGTTATTTTGAACCACCCATAAAATTATGCGTGAGTGCGTGAGCAAGTAACAATATTTATCCAGTAAAGCTATAAATACTTTTACCAAACCTTGGCATACGTATAACATTTTTTAAGCCACAACACTACTATTAGATTTTGTATTGATATGTGTAGGTACATAATACTTTTGTAGATTATCTACTTATCAGACATTATTGTGAGAAGAATATGGTGAGTAAATATTTATAGTATAATAAATAAAAGGTATTTAGTAATATTTGTTGCAATGATGTAGGTCTATAAAATTTGATAGGTACAAGATTATGTCGTGAACAATGACGTATTTTGGGTTTTTTTTTTTTGGGGGGGGATGTCCCGATTTCTGTTAATACTTTTCCCACACAAATATTATCATAGTTTCATTACGAATTCATACTTGATTATAATAAACCTTTTAAGTAGAAGTTTCCTTGTAAAAATCTTAGGATTAGTACTTAAATTTTTAATTACCTATAATATTATGACTGGAAAAAAGTATTAAAAAAAATAGACTAAATAAATTAAAACTAATTTAACGCTAAAATATAATTAGGTACTTCTAATCTGATTCTTCTGACGGATTGATAACATGGCTAATCCATGTAGCATTATAAAAATATTTCGTTATTCGTCAATAATATTTTGTGATACCTATTTTAGCAATGAATATAATAACTAGAAAAAAATTTGGAGTAAGGGGTTTACCGTAGGGGCACTCCCTTAATACCTATACCTAAGTTACTGGATGTGAGTAACAATTTTGGTAAAAATGTGTGTAATGATTTTTTAAAGTTCTACAATGTATACATTTATGTTTATATTCAAGTGTAATACAAATAATGTAATGTTGGAATTAATTTGTACTAAGTAGGCACCCATATAAAGTTGTTATCAATCAATCAATCAATCAAAGATGATATTTTTAGTGTAAGTACTTACGTAAAATATTATAAGATGCAAGATGCGTAACATCATAAATAATAGTTATACATAGATAATATAATATATTACAAACAGGTGCGTATACAAAAAAATTTGGGTTGATTGTACATTTTCGTACTTATAATACAATCTATAACCTAACAAGAATTTTATGCAATTTCAATCATAGTAGGTACTATTTATTTCTCATAAAACTCACCATTATTAAAAAAAAAAAAATAATAATCTTTAAAAACATGTATTTTTATAATATAAAATCTAATTTGCAATGCGGGTAATTAAAAAAAAAACTAAACTAATAAATAATTAAACTTATTTTCTAAAATGTATTAACCTAACCCCTAGCAACCCCCTTGTATACGCACCTGATTACAAACATTATTCAATATGTAAACGAATAGTAAGTAAGTAGGTTATAAATTGGCTTATAATATATGTTATTTTTCGATATTGAACTGTATAATGTTCTTATATTTTACTTACTCTGAAAATCTTTTAATAGATCTGTATAGATTGGTGAATCGACAGCAGTTTGACGATAAAACTCAATAGTTTTTATCACCTCTTTAATGGCCATGATAGACTTTAAATAGTAGGCATGGAAATAAAAAATAAAAATTAACATATTTTGAATGAAATTAATATTGTATAACGTACCAAATGCAAATGTCTGACTTTTAAATGAATATTTGGAGATTTTTGTCGTTTCGCTATAGTTAATTGTTCCGATATTTTAAGACCCTCGTGTACGATAAATGAAATCAGTTTGAGGGATACAACTCGTCTAGATGTCATGAATAATATTTTTAAATAATTTTTACATAGGTACATTATTATTATTATTATTATTTATTTCGGTCGCAATAAGTATATAATATCGACTATAAGCATAACTACCTGACTAATTTCAATTCGATGTTGCACAACTTGCAAAATCTACAAAAGTATGTCAATAACCAGAAATAAAGCGAAGTATCTATGTGTTGCTGTGAATTAGACGTAAGCAAGCAATGAAGTTCGTCGACTAAAGTATTGAATCCATTTTGTAAAAAACAAACAGTAAACTTTTGAAGAAAGTATGATATTATGCATTTCTCGTTTGGCAAATTGAACTGTATTGGAAAACTTGGTAATTTCAATCTAAAAAAAATCCAATGAACAATTAATTTTAACAATAGGACAAGGTACAGTGATAAAATCATAAATTTCTCACTTTGTTTTAAGAATTTTTTTCGTGTATTTTTTTTTCCGCGATACTACTTTTTTTCTACAAATGTCACTTGCAAAAGTGGGTTTGTACGCTTTCATTTCAAATTCAAGTTTAATCTGTTCAAATGAATTTCTTCTGGATTCTCTGTTCGAGTTTTTGGAATTATTTTTTTCTTCATCATCTTCTCTAAAATAAACAAATATTTATACCTAATATAGTAAAACGTTAAATAAATAATTTAGTTCGTGGTAAATCAAAACGTCCGTAAACGTATAGTAAAGTTTTATATTAGCTCGTTAATTATAATATTATAAGCATGTTCTATTAATTTTTAATCATTATAATTATTACTCTTTTAATTCGTGCCCAGGCAATAGTGAAAGATCTTTGTGTATAGTTTTAGTTTCGAGTTTATCTTTTACAGTATTTACAACTTCTTTAGAACTATTGTCTTGTCCGTTCATCAAATCGTTTTCACGTAGATTCTCCATCATTTGATTCTGATAATACATAAATAAATAAATTATCAAATTATTAATTTCTGAAAGTAATTACTGCAGTAGATGCCTTACGCCATTCATGACCGGTCAAAAACAAAAAAGTTATGCAAAATATGGACATTTTTATTTTTGTATACCTAATGTACAGAATGAGAAAAAAAATAAAAAGATGTATAAATACCGCATTCAAATTGTTATCATTATCATTGTCCTCTGTGTTTGATAATTCAGATACATTTTCTGGTGATGAACTTCTTCCGTTCTTCTAAAAACGTTAAGAATCATATTTTATAGATTAATGTTATTTTACATCGATTTTAAAAATATTGAATAAAAAGTTAAGAGTTTAGTTAAATATTGTAATTCACTTGACACATATCTTAAAATGTAAATATATTATTTATTACTGGATATAATGACGATGTATTGCTTTCATTGTCTTCAGAACTATCAAACCTTATAGTTTCATTCATTTTAATAATTTGCTTTGACATTTCGTCAACGTGTTGATTCTTAAAAATCAGAGCTATTAGTTCAATGATTAGTACTGCCCAATGTCCTCGGTTAGAATTGGCGATCAAAGCAATAATAATCTAAATACATATATAAATCATTAATTAATTTTTTCTCTGCATTTAATTATGATAGTGTTAAATTTAGTTTAATTTGAATTTGAATTTCATGTTTTTTTTTTTATAAATGTTCGAATTTAAAATTTAGTCAAAATTGATAAACTATTTTCAAGTTAAAAATTTGTATTTTTTTAAAATTTTTATACCTAAAGGTTAAATTTGTAAATACGTTTTTTAATAATTATTTCTCATAAAAATTAATAAAACAAAAAAGTATAGAGTAATTTTTATAAGACTATGAATTTACAATTTTTACGTAATTAGTATTATAAATATATAGTACAAATTATTTTTAGAAATATAGACTGTAGCTGGTAAACTATACTGGTTTCTGCTCAGAATAGTTTTTCATAATATAATAAAATAATTTATCATTGGATTCAAATTTAACATTGAACTGAATCGATAACGAAGTATTTTTGACGTCTATAATACATTAGCAGAACTAACATTTATAAATTTGAATTTACAGATTAAATATGTTTGGCTTTAAAATCATAAAATGCTTTTCACACTAATGTGAATAATAAATTTAGCGAATCAATTTATTAATTTATGTCCTACAAATTAAACATTTGATTTGCTACATGATAAAATATAACATCAAATATTGATTTTTTCTATAAATAAGTGTTATTATTCTAGTTTATAACATAATATATATAAAAGACTAATGAGTAGGTACTGCTATACCCGTTAGAGGTAAATAGTATACACTGTTTCTCGTAAAACTGATACTTCCGATTTTAATATTTATTTTAATGAAACAATAATCATGTGACATCTTAAGTTAAACTTTGGTAGTTTTCAATGGTACTTTTTTTTTGTTTAAGTTGAATCTTATAATTTACTTTTGTTCGAATAATATTATATAAACAATTACCTCGTCAAATTGTTCAGAAAATATCATCCATAATAGACTGTTTTGATACTGTTCGTTGGGTATGTGAAGAATATTTTTTATTAAACGCAAACAATTGCTTATAAATGATATACTTTGATTGTTGATATGTCTCGCTTGATAGCAAGTCAACTGAAATAATAAATACAATAATAATCAGTAAATTTAAAATCATATATACATTCAATATATTTCAAGATTAGTATGAATATTAATAAACAGGATAATAATTAGTAACTATAATGATATTATATTACTATATTAGGGAATGGAATTTATTTATGCATTCCTCATCATGTCGGTGCTAAAATAAGGGCCATGGTCTAATTTCGTATATTTTAATACCAGCCAATGTATTAGTTACACTATATTAATTATACAATAAGTGGCGTACCCACTATACATTTTATGTTTATAGACTTGTACATATTGTAGACGATTAGATAACCAATTTGCAGACATCCTTAAAAATGTTTTAATAATTTAAATAGCAATTATATTTTTATCATTAAAAAAAAAAATTCCTTAAATTTGTTTAATACTAAATTCATCGATCTGTAGATTAGTAATTATTATATAAAATACATTGGAATATAGTAAAGAGTATTTTTAATAATATTAAAGTGTAAATAAAATCTTAATCTATTCTATTATAGTTTAACCTTACAAAATAATTAAAATAAACAATTTAGGTACTTTTTTCATGTGTTCCTTTATAATCTGCATGATCCGTTTGATGGCTTTTAAGTCAGTCCATGTAGCTTTACTTGTCATCATCATCCAATTCATCCTAAGTAACGTGGAATTATCGCCCTTTTCTCCAACCTTTTTTTCAACTAGCATCAAACATTCAATTGGTGATATCAGATTAACAAGAATCCTGTAAAATTGATTAACGAATTAAGAATATTAAAGACAATTAGCATGATCGAAAATCACATACTTCAACAAAATGTCAATTATATTGTCGTTATTAACTGCAATAAACATCGGTATGAGGTGCTAAACATGAGAATATAACATTATATTAACTAGGTATATATCTGATAAGTAATAATTAATATTAGCATTTACATTAATTATATTATCATTTTATTTATATTTGTATGTATGTATAATGTATAATGTATACATGTAATAATAATCTTATGCTTATGCATATTGACAATTATTTTAATTAATGTAGTTAAATAAACACAAAAATATTGCATATTTAAACATTTAACATTTGTGTTCATAATCCGATGTTCAAAAATAAATTATAAAAATTAAAAACATAGTTGTCTTAAAAAGAGTGAAAGGTTTTGTATCATAATGCTATTAAATTGAACGAGAAAAAATAAAATTACTTAAAACAAAAAAAAAAAAGAAGGAATTATGCAAATTAAACATTTTGAAAAATAACTTTTTTTTTAAATTTAAATGATGACCGTCATTTCGTCAATTTTAAACTAAGAATCAAGTGTTATAGATCAAATTAACTTAAATATATTAGCGAATACTAATCGTGTGCTAAAAATAAGTATTACACTTCAAAATAATTAATTTTGTACATTTCACGCACATGATATGTTAAAAAATTTTAAATTTCTCTAAATGTGGTTTTCACTATATCAGTACCTTCTAAGTTTCTCTAAAAATTAATTTCAATACAAGGTAATTTGACTGAAATATTTAGTGTTGCCTAAAATCATGATCACACTGCATAACTGTTTATGTATTATAATGTATCTAGAGTATTGATAAGCGGAGTAGTGGACCAACATTTTCGAGGTACTTCTGTGTCATAAATTACTATAATACTCTGCTTATGATGTAAATTTAAAACATTTATAAATTATTACTAATTAACTATTCGATCAAAATTTGATTTTTATGTATCAATATTCAATAAACACAGAGGAAGAAGATATACTCGTATATTTAAGAAATACATTTTATTTTTTCACTAAATATCATTAAAATAGCTGATGTAAAATCGTTTAAAGCGGATATGCAGTGATATCCTTTTTTAATTTCGAAGCATTTATTTATTTATTTTTGTTATTGAACTATTATTATTATATATTAATTATCCCTATAAATATTATAAAAATGTATAAATTATTTCAATAAATATAAATATAAGTTAATTGATTGTATTAATATTTATTGCTGTTTTAAAATCAAAACCATAATTTATGAGAGATTTATAACTTCTGATATCTTATAGCAATAGCTTCTACGTTCTGGCTCTAAAATAATGTATGAATGAAGCATAAAAGCAGTATAGATCCAGTGCCGTAATAATAAAGATAAATTTGAAAGAGACTTGGAGCGACTTAGTCGTTTGGTTAATTGTTTCTTAAAATTGTATTTTTTAACATATTTGTAAATTATTAATTAGTGTAATATAATACCTACTTTAAAACTTCATAAGCAATATAATAATATAAGTAAACAAACTTTGCTTAATAGTTGTGAGAATCCAATTATCTGCCTGAGATGTATTGCACTTTCTTCCGATGAATTCAATTTTTCGTAGATATGCATGAGTATTACTGTAAAATCAAAGAATCAACATGATTGGTGTATAGTTTTAAAAACATAAATAAATAATAATAATACGTTTTTCTAATTTAAAATTTAGACTTATAACTGAAGAGTATATTAATTTAAAATATAAACACGCCCAAATAATTAGGATTTTACCAACACTTCTGTGTTTTGTGCATACATTGAACAGAGTGATGAATCTATTGTTTTATAATATAGTCATTTTTAAAGAAGAGAAAATGTTTAAATGTTTAATTACTTATAGAGTATGGATTTGGGTAGAAAATTAGTTATTAAAGAGGAGGAAAATCAAAATCAAAATGCCAGTATATATCTTAAGAATCAGGAAAACTAAAACATTACAAAAAAAATGATATTACTTACATATTATATTTATTTCCGTGTAGAAATATTGTAAGATTATATTGTTTTTTTTTTTTACTTTTGATTTCCCAAAGTATAATTTACTTACGTCTTATTCCTACCAAAAACCACTCTCAATATTATATGACAACGATTTTTTTAATGCAAAAACCACTCACGCGTTTTAAATTTAAAACCAATACATTCATCAGTCGAAAGTTTTATAACAGTAAACCATATTCCATTATAGAAATAGCTTTTCGAATGTGATAATTTATCGTCACTTTAAATTTTATAAAACAATAAAAAATAATGTGTTTGCAGACACGTAATCATTATATTCTTTCTATATAATATAAAAATAAAACTATTATATTATGTGACAGCTGAAGATTGCATTTAATATGTGTGTATGGTTTTAACTTGTATGTTTTTCAGAATATATCTTATTTTTTGGTCAAATCGTATATTAGATTTTTACAAACATAATAACTATTGAGCTTCAGCTTATCACACAAATTAACTATGTTGTACTTGATGTTTGATATAATCACCTATTTTTAAAACCCAAATAATTATTTACTCTAAACATACCTATTCGTGCGTACTATTTTAAAACGTAAAAGGCGATGATAAATATAATACAATAAAAAAATTAAGAAAAATAATTTATTATACGTTGTACTTACTAAAACAATTCTTGGATGGTACGTAATCATTACCAACTCGGTTTCCCAAATGTGCAAACATGTTTTGTGTGTTACTATTTTTAAATAGTTCATCCATTTTAATTATTTTCGTTAAGCGGACAGATTTTATCTAAAAACATGACAATAAAATATAGGTAGATCAATTAATTGTATACGAGGTAATAATAATAAATGATCATAATTTTTTTTAAATAATAATTATTCACAGTTGACATTCAACATAGCGATCGTTCAACGATTTGGGAACTTAACAAGATCCTAACTGATTCGACTCTTTTTAATAAACAAAATATTTATCTATTCTGAGCCCAGTGCCCAGGTATACCTTTAACACAGGGTATATCATATCTAGCACGTTCACGACCGCATGCAAATTGTGTATCATTATAAAAAATCAAAAATTATTTTATTATTTTGTAAATTAAGTAAAACACGATCTAGTGAAGCTATTCAAAAACTAATGATACCAAATGATAAAAAAAAATGTGTCGAATAAAATCATACAATAAATATGGTTGTTAAAAAAAACCACGTATCAGAAAACCCTATTTACTTAGATAGACCTCATGTCAACTATAGTTGACATTGGTTATTTTAAAGATACCCCGTGTCAAAAAAAGTTGACATGTGGTCATGAACGTGCTAGACGTAAGTACCTATAGGTTAGGTTATCTTAAAATGTATTGTATGTCATAATGTATGATTTATGGTTAAATCTTGTGCAACTGATATTATCAATTTGGAATCTTAGACGTGTAAACTTATAGTGATATCTAATATTTAATAATATACAACTAAGAATGTTCTTATCGTGGGTTATTAATTTGAAACTAAACACTATTGTGATGACTGATGATAAACTCACTTTAATAAAACAATTTATAAAATATTATTCAAATAAGAAACACATATCGCATTACATACATTTTATTTATAATGTATTATATGTCAATCTAGTATATTATATATATATATATATTTTGAAGAAGTTTTTACTTAATAATTAATGAGAAACAATCGTAATACTAAACAATAATTTATTTTTTCTATACAATATTGACGTTATTTGGTCTAGGATCATCTTTTCTATAAATATAATACCTATACAATAACATTAAAGAAGTAGGTGCCTAGTCCAGTAGTACCTAAGTATTAACAAATCTAATATTGTATATTTGTAAAGAATGAACACTAATAAAATAAGATGGATAACCACAATTTTTTAGTGACTTTAGAAGAAATTCAACCTAAAGTGAAAACTCTTTCTAACGAAACTCGTTAAAACGAAAAACTTTACATAACGTAAATCTTATAATATTATAATGGTTGGTTTGATTTATAACCGATATTAATCAATTCATTCGCAATAGCGTATTAGTCACTCTCAATAACGAAGCAATATTTTATGTTTTACAACATAAATTCAAAGAAAAAAAAATATTGGCAAAGTAGTAAACAAGTTCAAACAAGGATGGCAAACTATTTTAAATAATATGGAATAAAAATATATAATACGTAAAATAATTTAATAAAATAATAAATATATAATTAATAATTATATACTTACGTAATGTTAAAAAAAAAAATAATATATAGGTATATTATATACCTGGTATAATACCATTATACAAAAATAATTACAATTTTTTTTTTTTATAAATAACCAAAGAAATCTCTGGCTCCCTTCGGATTTGTTAAAGAGAGTTTTCACTGTATTTCAGAAGTTTCTTACGATATATATTTTATTCTACACTAACTTAGTTAATTATATGAATAGACATAGACATTAATATAATACCTACGTCACGTTGACTTAACGTATCACGTGTACAATAATTTAGTACATCTACCCCCTACCCCCTCCACACTACCACAGACATATACTCACTTCAAAAAAATTGCCTCTGCGGTTACATAACCGACAGTCACGTTGTTGAGCGTCGAGTTTTCGCTATTACCATAGTATACCATTACAAGGAAATGTGAGCAATATTTTAAGCACACCATACTCCATGATAATTTTACAACGTAATATCTATAAATGCAAAGTGACGTCGTACACAACTAATCCAGTAAAGTTTAATCATTACAAAATTATTAATTAAACATTAAATATAAATACGAGTACATAACCTCGAATCGTTGACATCAGTACAACACGAACCTATTTGAAAAAAAAAACGTATTGTTTCGGTAGAAATATCGTCTAGAATATTATGTTTCTCTTTATCGGTAGATGCAATGATTTTGTTTTACGCAATCGTCATTTGGTGTCAAGTATGCATAATTGTCTACACTATTTGTCTTTTATAAGTTTTAAACATAATGTTCAAACACTTCAAACGATAGAGCTACGATATGATTTTATGTTTAGTTGAAATGAGAGAAATAAAGTAAACGAAAAAAAATTAACGAGTTCATATTATTGTTTTAGTTTTAAATATGGCTTTTAATTTAGATTGTACGAACTTCTTTAAATGATTGAATTTTAAGTAATATTTTAGAAAATATAAAAAATAAAGATTAAATATAGGAGATATTTGTAAACAATTGTCTAATATTCTCCTATATAGGGACTGTAGAATATATTATTTTTATAACTGGATACACCGAAGATATTAATATTTTTGATTTTAGAAATATAGATCGTTACACTAAAGTGTTAAATTTTAGTATAACATCATTAGTATAATTTAAGAGGATTACTCGCTTTTTTTTCATCTTATAAGACGCATGTCATAACATATTTTTTTCGGTAGTTCACTTTTATTTCCATAAGTTTTAATATTAGAGCGAAGTAATTGAGTTAGTATCAATCGTAAAAATAACAACATTATCCATATCATTTGTGTTTTAAATTGTAATATTTTACACGCTTATAACTTATTTTAAAGTCGAAAAAATCAAGAAAACACATGTTTTTACGACGACAAACGTTAAGGTGTGTTTTAAGACGTTGAGCACAAAACGCGAATGTAACGTCAAATTTTTATGTAAAACACTGTTATAAATAAAACTATTATCATTTTTACATTATTATACTTATTTATAATTCTATAGTATATATTAAATCTTATATTATAAAATGAATATGATTTATTATTTTTATTTTAATTTCTTAGTTTTACTTTAACGCTTTCAAATCAAAATAAACAACTATAGCTCGATAAAACGATAGTTGACTCAATATTCAATTTAGGGTACTTTATAAGTATAATAATATCTTTAGAGAAAATAAATGCACGTATTTCAAAAATTATTTCGGTTGCAAAATGGTAAAGTAAGTATAAGATAATAATGATTCATTTTAAAAAGTTGAAAAAATTTAAAATATTACCATTATAAGAAGTAATAATATATTACTAAGAATGAGATGATTCTTACAATAACTATAACTTTGAAATAATACATTTTTTTTTTCGGAAATCACCAAATTCCCAAAAGTGGCTCAGAAAATGAGTGCTATACGTTGTAATAAATATATTGTATTAAAATTCTACTTTTATTTCTCAAGGTTTATTATTTAATTCTGTATTTTTTTTTTCAATAAAATGAAACTGTTATTCTAAAATTTACTTTTAATGCAGCCCAGAAAAACGGTTGATAGGCATGAGTTTCAGATATAGTTTTACAGATTTAAAAGCTTAACCATTCTAATTAGATGTAATTTTTTCAGGTTTTTAGAGCTAATTATTTTAACCAAAATAAAAACGAATGAAATAAGGTTAAAAATATATTAAATAGGTTTTAATTAGTTTCTCAAAGTAAAAAAATACGTGTTTTATTTTATCGATTAAAATAGAATATTGTGCCTTTATGAGGTTGATAAAAGTAGTGTATTAGAAAAAATGATTCACCAGCAGTGCAACACACGTACCCAAAAGAGTTAAAATAACTCTCAACAAAAAACGAAAACTCATTATAAAACACGTACTTATTTCAGTGTTAATATAGTTCATCAATAAAATTTCAATAGTGGAATTTGTTATACTATTCTATGTGAAATAAATTATGTATTTATCAATTTATGGCAAATACAAGTTTTTCACAAAATTATACTTACGTAACTTATATATTATGTAAAGACGGTTACTATATTTTACTAGTTATATTATCTTACTTAAAATAAATATGAAATACTGAAAAAACGTACACACGGCAGTGGTGTGCCTAAAAAGCCTATACAGAACGCCGTGTATGTATAATTTGATTATTAATCATATTATCCATTAGTATTAACTATAATAACATTAATAAGTAATAACTAATAACTAATAATAATAATAATAATAATAACTAATAATAAATTCGCTATAGTTATACATATACTAATTATTAATGAAATTAAAAACAATAATTAACTTTATAATATACTTTTTATTACTGTACTGAACTTTGCATTGGAAATAATATATGATAATCATTAATATAGGTACATAATAATAATATTATGTTCAAATTTAAATTATTTACTATACTTAATAAAGTTTATAAATTATCAGTATTATATAAAATAATATTGTATAATATGTTTAAAATTATTTAAATTTAGAAACCAATAAAATACATGTGAAATTTATCTACAATCTTTTCTATTTAAAATAACTTTCAAGTGATTAGTTTATGTTATTTTATAATGTTTCGTTTGGATTTTAATTAAACAATAATTTAAAACATAGAGTAGGTATTACAAGTAAATTAGAATTAATGATTATTATTCTAGTTTGATTATATATAATATATATATAAAAAAATGATTATTTTAACTTAGGTATTTATTTTATTATTTTATTAAAAAAAAAAAATGTTTGAATGATAAATAGCGTTAAAATTCAAAAACAGAAAATATATAAAATATGACTTTCTACGGGAAAAATGTATTTTCAATAAATTATTGAATCTTTATTCTTATTATTGAACATTTAGCGAAACATTAAAATTATTACTTCTTTGCTGAGTAACACATTCTAAAGACTAAATAACTGTATAAATAAACAAATATAAGTTTGATAAATAAATGATACTAAGATATTATGACTTATGAGTCATAAATGATTTGACTTATAACAATTATTGTTCTGATTATTGTAATTTTATATTGAAGTAAAAGTTAGGTAAAAAAACTCATTGTTTATTATGTCATAATTATAACGTACGCAATATAGATATTAATTTTTTTTTTATTTTTAAATAGTCAACAATATGTTTTCAGCAAAATTATTATTTGCATTTTTTTTTCTATATATTATTGATAAATAAATAATGTTCTTATCTTAAGCACTAATGATTATTAATAAAATATAATAAATAATAATTACCAATAGAAGTGAATTGTTCAGTGTTCTTATATTGTTATGCGTATTTGAATAGTAATCTAAAGTATACTTTGCAGTAGACGAGCTCGAAGTAGAATGAACGAAAACGACTAGACTGACTAACGCTGACTGTTGAATTATATAATTTTTATACTCGACTATTTTGTATATTATTACATATTATGTAGGAAGTTATCACGTTTTCGTGCAATGTGACGGACCGCAGTCACGCGTACTTTGTAGATATATATATGTAAAACTATTACATTTTGAGTGACTTGTTTTGTAAGTATAATGCTCAATAACGCGTATCGTTATTATGTTTATTTACTCTGGAATAATTAAGAATTAAATAAGTAATATTGTTTTACGGCTTTCACGTGTGCCTGCTAATCAACAAATTAAAAAAAAAGTTGTACTGTAAACATTGTCAACACTTACAAATTACGTATGAAAAAAAAACACTAACTACTAAGTTTTCAATATTTAATATCCTTTTCAAACCATTATGATTACCCAGATAAACTATGGTAAATATTAATTATTATAACAATTTACAAACTAAAATACAAAACTGTAACATTTTATTCTGAAAATAAAAAAAACCTAAAACATATCCATGCATATTTTTTTTCGAACTTAGATGAAACTATAAATTTATTTTAAACTATAAACAACGATGCTCATTTTTTCATTATAAATCAAAAACATCGTTCATGGAAACTTAAAACTCGTTATTACAAGCATTAAATATTTTAATATTAATTACTGATAAGAACACGAGGAATCTTTATATATTGAAAGTTCAATCCTCAGCTTGTAAGTAATACAATAAAGCATTTTATACACTTCTAACTACTAAATAATTTGAAAATGTTCGTGATTTTGATGATTTTATCAAAATGTTAACTTTAAACGCCAATAAAAAAAAAGGAAGATAAGTCTGCTGCTTCGATGATATTATGTCATTGGATACGAAAAAAAAAATCAGAGACAGTCATGTCATCTCATGTTTTTTGATATGCATTTATTATAAGCTTAAATTAATTTATTTTATCATTAGTTTTTGCTGCAGTAGATAAAGTAGATTGAAATATTTTTTTCCGAAAACATTGGTTTTGAAAATATTATTATGTTTAGTATTGTATAAATTTTAATAGTATACGTAAAAGTTTTCTGTCCTCGTAAAATGTAAATAATGTATTTTAATTATAATAAAGGAATATAATATGTTGTAAATAATAATTCAACTATAGGTATGCAATTTCGTTCAAATTTGAACTTATTCTTATATATTTTTTTAGAGTTTTTGATTTCAATACGAATTACTTATGAAAAACTTTTTATTACATTTCCAAGCCTTAGATATAAAAATTGAACATTTTAACAGTACGTTTAAATTGTAACACAATTTGCGAATGTTCGTGTTTTGGAAGAATTTTTTCAACTTTTTAATAAACTACGCTTATAAAAATATATTGTGACGAAGAATTTTAAATATGTTTTATATATCTATAAAAAAATTTAAATGTGATCTTGCATGCAGGCATCAAAACATTTTATCAACAAATAATGTTTTAACGATATTTGTTATATATATAAAAAAAAAAAAATTGAAAAAAAAATGTTGTAAATTTAATGTCTTTAAATAGTTCAAAAATAGTAAAGATATTTTGAAAATTATGTATTATGTTTTATTATATATTTAATTATGCTTACAGTAGTATATACACAAACTCATATATATTTCTAAAATAAATCTAAAAATATATTCTTTATGTGATCTTTATTTGGTCGCTACTGGTTAGAAGTTTCAATAGAAGAGTATACTAAAATCCAGTTAATGAATAGCTAACAAATAGTTAAAACTTTAGGGTGGATATTCATTAGCAATACGCGTGAGACGAAGGGAATTTAAAATTGATTTATTGAATGAGGGTAATAGTGTAAGACAGTCGGTCGAGTTATTTAATAAATAATAAATTTGCAATGGGCCTACGATCGGTAAGGCTAGATAAATTAAAAGTTTTAAGAAGAAGTTCATAACTTTAATGTGCTGTACAAGATTTGTCTTGCCTTCGGAAAATTGTATGTAATATGTGTTATTAATATTAGTTTAATACCAATAGGAACACGTGTTTGACGTCATAAGAAACAGATACTTAGTTTATCTATTATATAATAATTTTCTTTTTTATCGAAATAGTTTGTCACATAATAATACGTTTTAGTTGTAATGACACACATACACACACATATAGCGTATTATATAATAATTACTTTTTTTACCAAAATATTATTACATAACGTTTTAAGCATAATATGTTGCTGTAAATGTTGATTTCACCAATTATTTCCACCCAAGTACATACTGAATGGAGTACTTATAATGGCTAAATGACGAGTAAGTATACGTCTAATATACACGTTTATAAACAATCGATTAAAAAAGAACATTTAATTTTTGACTAAATAGATTTTGTTTATAAGTACGTTGTAATGAAAAAAAAAATAATAAAAATAGGTAAATTACGGTAGACAGTATTTAGTCAAGATGTGGAACATTATTCATCAAGTGAAAAGTACATACTTAACGTTCGTCTTCTTCATCATATATGTTGTTCGACAATTTATTCATATTTAACCATGATTTAATGTTAAATACCTAGTTTCTGAATACCGATTGCGGTCCTTAAAACAAAAATATTTGCCACGACAACCCAATTGCGTCCGCAGCCGCAGTTAGGTTACACAGCACGTCCGAGTCGCATCTATGGGTTTTCAGCGATTGTTCCGAGCGGCGTCCGCAAGAATAATTTTTATTCTATTTCTTTACGTTCGGTGATGTATTTGTAAATATATATTTGTATTATCTAGTTATCGACACCGTGTCTGTAAATATATTATTCACCTGTAATTAATTTTGTTCTTGTTAAAATAATTAGTTACACCGTGACACTTACTGATATGGTTAAACGTGTCCATCTAAAATGTATCAAATCGTAATAATAATTTTAACGTTGCTACAATGAAAGTAATCAAGATTTTTAATATTTTGAAAATTATTTATATTATATTTAATGATAATTTAAATATATTTGGTGTTGAACATTTTAAGTTACGGTGGTTATTTGTTTTTTAACTATAACAAAATAAAGAATTAATTTAGTCAAAATCCGGTTTACCGTGAAAATTCTCGTTTTCCCTTAATTTTTTGTTTGTTTTTACTGATTACAAATAAAAATTACTAAGAATTTTTGATCTCGGCTTCTTAAAAGTGCAAACTAAATTTAATTTGTTATCCAAAACCACCCTCAAAGTTGAAAAGAGTTTAAAATTAAAGCAATTTATTGAGAATTTATCGTGCACGCATATACCCTTACAAAACTTCTACACACAAACATATTATCAATGTAAAATCAATACATTCAAATTAATAATATAAAACTTTATGTAAAATATTTTGGAAATATAATATTGTATAATTTTTCATTGTAAGAAGAATACTAAAAAATAATATAATTATACGTATTATGGTTTATACATTTTACAAATTGTGTAAGTACATTATTAGAAATTGAATATCTTTTTAATTCAATTTTATTGAAATGGTTTCGGGTTATTAATTTAGCTATATTAAAAAATATTATATTATATTTTGATACTAGTGTATACGACAACTAGGATAACCAGATTAAATTGTTGTAAATCTAGAATAACAAAATATTATTATCGTCGATAATCCATTAATACAGAAACAGACAGTTACATTAACAGAACGCAATCCTTGACAAGTCGTACCTACACTTCGCTTCAAAATATCGTTGTTTGTATTTTTTCTTTAGTAGAATGGTGGAAAATTATTTTGTAGCTTCTCGTTATAATTACAACGTTTTTAGATTAAAAAAAAAAATAAAATACTAGTAAAAGTTAGAACAACTAAACATAAACGTATAATAATAAACAGTTTTTTTTTAAATTAAACTGAAGTTACTTATGCACACACGCGCGAAGCACTTTTATATAATATGTAACAATAAAATAGATTAAAAATAAGTATAAAAGAAAAAAACAAGAACATTAAACAATCATTTTTTTTAATCATTTCCGCTCCATCAGATAATTCATTATATCCGTACGCTTTACCCGTTTAATGCGTACGACCTTTATTTTTTCTTGTGATATCACAACTGAGGTGGAACCATGATAGTGTTATTTTCCGCTTTTGCAGTTGTATTGTTTATTGCAAGTGTTATCAACCAGAGGAGCACGTCTTCTTAGGCATGTGTAGATATTTTTAAAATACTACGAAAAACGAAAGTATTAAATAAAAATTATTTCTCTGATTATTTATATTTTGTTCGATAAAATATTAATAAAATATATTTTGATAAATTTTATTTAGTCAAACAAATTAAGAAAATTTGAAGCAATGTTCAGTGTTTGGTCACAATATAATATTATTTTTATTAAATATCTGTCTAAAGTAAGATTGAAATATTCATCCATTTAATCAATCAATTAAAGGTGCAAAAATAATAGGAAACTTATTCATTGATCTTCGCGGAAATCACCTACAAGAATAAGAGAGTTACAGTGAAGAAATTAACATATTTTTTAATGGTAAAAATTCAACTATAAATACTAGATAATATACCAGTTAAAGAAACTTAGTATCTCGACCTAACTAGAACATTTATTTTATTAAACAACATTAATATTAAATGTTGAAGTTACTAAGAAAAATAAAAATTAGCTTAAGAAATTTACTGGATAAAATATAATACATTAAAGTAATATATTCTGATCATAAATTATAAAGTAAATAATTTTTAATTGTAGGTACTTTTAATTTTTAAATTATAATTTAATGTCTTACTTATTTAAATTTATTTATATTAGCCATATAATATTTTATTTTTAGAGTCTGTGTGATACACAAAATTATTTTGAAACATCCAAAAAAAAAAAAAAAATTGTTATTTTAATGTACTAAATAAAAATAAGTTTTCAGAAAAGTTACTCTTAACTATATTATATATATCTTCGTCAACTAATGTTTTCTGTGATACTCTTTTATCCAAGATAAAAAAGTAAACATTTTTCTCAACAAAAACTGATATGAAACTTATTACCCCACGAGTTCATTGAAAATTGAAATATAACTTTTAATCTTTATGAGGCGTTTGGATTTGCAAGTCAACGTCATAACATTGTATAAGTTTTTATTGTTGAAATAAGTAATGATATAGATTGAAAACTTATACTATTTATCCCATGCCTATATTCTAACGTATAAAATTCTTTGGACAATAAACTATGAATAATGTTGATTGGTTACTTAATTTAGTAAAAATCAATATAAAATAGTAATTTTATATTGATTTTTACTAAATTACGAAGGTTTTCATTGTAAATTATAACGTTTTTAAAATATTAAATTGATAAAAGTATTATTTGGGCAATTTCAGTGGTAGTGTTCTATACCGATCGACCCGTTCTGAAATTAGTTGTAGTTGTTGTTCGAAAACCAATAAACCGATAGATGCCGTCGTCGGGTTGTTATACAAAAATCTTTGGTAATCAACAATTATAATTCAAAAGTCATGATACTTATTGTATATTATAAAAATTTATTGGAAAATTCATACTGATTACTGTTATACGGAAGTAGAAAAATTCATTTTTTGTTTAAGTAAAATTTACGAAAAATATTTCGTCATTATCTATATTATTTATTAATTTGTTTAGACATTTTTTTTTTATTCAAGTATTCACACCAAAATAGGTCAAACATTAAGCTTTTAATTAAGGTTATGACTAACGAGTAAATGTATAGATTTTAATACTATATATAAATTGATCACAATTTATAAATAGAAAATAACAATTTAGTATCAATTCATTTTATCATTGTTATTTAGATGAATGCAAGTCTTAACAACATTTTCTTGCTTGCAAGTTGCAAGTTGCAGCTATTAAATTATTATAATTATTTTCAGTATACAGTTAATTTTTTGTGTTTTAGTCCTTTTTAATTTGGTAACAGTTTTCTAAGAGTAATTAGTAACTTTGTACTATATTTACTACCCATTTTAACTAAATATAAAGATTAATTTTGATGAAAATTTGGCTCCATAATGCTAAGTAAAACGTAAATGATGCCGTATGCCGATGGATAAGAGATTCTATTAAAAAATCATTTACAATTTTACAGAATTACCTATTGTATATTTTACACTATATAAACTTTACTAATGGAATGAATTTAAAATGTTTTATTTTATACTATAATAATACGCATGTTATTGACCACTGATAGTATACCACGTTAGGTAAATCACAATTATTAATACCTAATCGCTACTTATATTATGCATTCATATTATCATTTATTATATATTATATTATTATCTGTTGATTTATATCGTAAAATATTATCTACTATGTTTTATGATTATTTGATCATTAATTTTTTACAATATATATAAAAAAAAAAAAACATTGTATAAGTGCTAACAGCATAATATGCGATAAAATATGGAAAAAACAAAATTGTACATACATTTTATGCGTGAGTAATATTTAAAATAATTTAGATTTAATAAAATATGTAATCGATGTACCCATGTTTTATTTATAAAACAATAGGTAGGTTAATTAAAAATATAATTAATACTATAAGCTAAATCCACAGAAAGTCCTGTGTACTTTAATATTACTAGGCTGGAAATCCTAGTGGCTTCTTTTAATTGTTAAGATTATTTTTGACTAATATTTATCTTAGAAATTATTCAACAGTTGGAAATGGAATCATTTATATTTTTCTATGGTTTTGCGGCTTATTATCATAAAAAGACGTAATCAAATACAATACATAAAGTCACAATATGCCATTTGAAATCCAAATTATTATATTTCTATTATTCTATGATTAGGATGTATTTTAATCCGGCTATTTGTTGAAATCAAAATCGTATATAGGTAGCTAAAGAAATAGTACACAAGAATTAAGTATATAAATAATAAAAAAATATATATTTATATTATACATTTTTATGTAAGTAATTTTTTATAATATAGATAATTCTCTAAAAAAAAAGTGAAAAAATATTACAGTCAAAGAAAAAATAAATTGCAGAAAAATAAACATTAAAAGAAGAAAGACAGATGCAAGAAAAATGACGGTAATGACAGAATATTTAAAATTGACAGTGGATGGATAATATTGAAATTCTTTTTGCGGTAATAGATGGTGACAATTTTAACATAGTTTTTTTTTTTTTTATCAGTATTCGTTAAATTGTTACAACTAAATTATTACAATTAATTTAAGTCACTTGACCACTCAAATTCTAAATTAAACATTTTTATTTGTTATGTTCTACAATCAGAGTAGGTATCTATACAATTTGATTTATCGGTAACAACTGATCGAATTAAGCAAAATCATTCTCCGTCCTTAATATGAAACGTAAATTTATATTATCAATAATACCCATATAATGAAAAAGTAAATATTTATTGTTTTTATTAGAACCGTGATTTGTATGTACCTAAACACGAATTTTTCTACACTTTAATTTAGAATAACTCAGATTAATTAATATCATGTCGATATTTTTTCACGCATATATGTATAGATTCTGTTTAATTTGTATTATTATTTCCGGGTATATCGTTTAAATCGGAAGTAAATAAAAATCATAAAATAAATACTAGTTAGTCGTAGTAGATACGAATGTTTGAAATACCGTCAGTTCTAAATTAAATGGTATTATATAATAAATAGACTATTAAACTTAATATATATTTTGATGCAAAACGGTTCTGCCCATTTAGGGTCATATTTTCGAGTGGCTCCTAAAAATGGCATACTTGAAATTACTTTTGAATAATCAATATATTGTTCGGTACACAATATCTACTACAAACATTACAAACACAACTCATTGATGTGGTTTTATACCAGCCACGAACGCATAAAAAGGCCAAATTACAATTTTTACAGTCTTTTTGAATATTACATTATACACTATACCAGTATACGACTTGTAAAATATAATGTAACTATATATAGACATAAAGTTGTCATTTCTAGCCGAGGTCGTAAAGAAAAATCAATACAAAAAAATTAATTTAATGCATTACGGATTTGTGTCGTGAAAAATCCATCACCGATAAGCATCCTACGCGATCGTAATATTCATTCCGTTCTGCTATGTAGAGCGCTATCTATTTTTAAGTCGTTTAAAAACACATGTAAGTAGACGCGCAAAGAGCGTGTAATACTTCGTGTTTTATTAGTAATTTGTAAATAATATATATTGTAATTTTCTTATTTTCGCGGTAACCGTACTAAACAATGGATACGAAACACGTATGATTCGTAGTATGTAAATCATTATAAATTACAGATGCGTTTAATCAATTTCCTGTTTGCATAAGTATAATTATATTACTATATCACTACCTACGTCGTATTACGATATAAGTCACGTTATGATTAATGTATTTATTTTAAATTAAAAATTTCAGTTGTAATATTATTAAGTAATTTCATACAATCCATGAACTCGTTGTATAATTATATTATTATTAAAAATAAATATATTACAGTATATCATATTGTTTTTAAATTTATTATATGTATGAACTATATTATTCTGTGACGCCTACGTTATAATTCATTACGTGTAATATAAATAATGCACTCATGTTAATATATATAGATGTGCAATTCAATGGCAAAAAAAAAAATAAACAACTTGAATTAGTTAACTCAGCATTTATGCAAATATTTATCTAGATAAGATAAAAGATAATTAAATAATAATTATCAACTCATAATTTATTTATCAGTTATTACTTATTATTATTTAATGGGTTTTATTTTAAAATTTAAATTATGTATGACAGACGTCCACCGTATTCAACCAGAATATCCCGATTTCTACTAATTGTATCGTTGTCCTGATATCTTTCTTCGGGACACTAAACTTTTGAGCCAAGTATTCGATTCTTAAACTCACTGTTTTTGCAATAATTCATTGTGCCGAGTAACAAAATTCCGGCTGCAGATCTCAATTCATAATCAATTGATTACGAGCTACCGTTATAAAGTGAGTGTTTTATAATTCATGTAAAAGACGGTTTACCCAGAATGCTCACTTCCATTTTATTCTTTAATACAAATTCTAAATTTTGAAATTTTAATTTACCTAAACTTAAGAGCCATTTTTTTTTTAAAATAGTTTGATTTTTTTTTATCATTTATTATAGTCTTGTATTGATACGAACTACTTTTTTTTTTAAAATTAGAACCTTCGCTTTTTTCTATAAATTATTGAGTAGATAATTTTTAAAAAATCGAAAGAAAAATTTTCAGTAATTAATCTTAAAACACACTTATATTCTAAATATTTTATAATTTGTAAAATTTTTCAAATTATAATACCTATCCTAACCTTAAACCATTTTATTGAAGGACTATTATTCTTATAGTATGGATGCGTATAAAGATTAATAATTAAGAAATTACTATTGTTCTAATTTCCATTTAAATTTTAGATGCATCAACATTTTTAAAAAAAATTATCCGTTTAGTAACTCATAGTAGAAACGAGTGGTTATCTTTCGGAAAAAAAAGTTTGTACCACCCAAGTATCAGGATACTTCATAAAAAAGATACGAATCTTAAATATTTTCAACCTTCAGACCTTTTAATTTTTTTTAAATATCAATATTTGAAAAAAGGATAAAAGAGGAACACTCTGAATATAGATGTCTTGGTGTGAATACATATGCAATGTCGAAACGTTAGGTTATAAACGGAATCTCTGGACCAATGATGACACATATATATTGCCACCCATTTACTGAAGATTACGCGTTAGACGAGTTGTCAAGGTAGGATGCACAAAGACAAGACAAAACTGACTAAATTTAGTGTATTATTCATAGGTTTTTTTGCAGAAATACATAGTTTCGTTCACCTTTTACTACCGTTATTTAAAAATTAGTATATATTGTTTTCATATAATATATATATATATATATATATAATATAATCTAACCCATTATATATATATATATATTATTATAATAAGAATTTATAGAGGTTTTAAAAATTCAAGTAAAACATTGTTGAAATATTACGTTGTAAAACGACCAGTCATCTAAACTCTAAAGCATAAAATACAAAACAATAATTTTTTCACTTTAAATGTAATCATTATAAATTTATAAATAACGTTTATTTATTTTTCTTATTAAACATCTAAAAACGAATTGAAAATTTATTTATTTTAAAAACAATATTGCACGTATATTTCTACATTTCTAGCGCATATCATTACGTATTTTTGAGCATATTTTAACGTTTTAATCATAACAATTTCCAATATTAGCATAATATATAAATTTTAAAATAATTGAATATATGTATAACTGTATAAGTTAATAGAATAAAAGAACTTTTTAGTGGTCATGAAAATAATTTATATAATGATCAATTGATCATCAGAAAATAGGTATAGAAGATAATATAAAAATAGGTAATTTTAAGTTTATTATTATTACATTTAATGACTTTATTGAAAATTAATTTGTTAACCTATACTTATGCTTATTTGCAATGTATTTTATATTACGAGGCGGAACAATGAATGTATTGATTTTATAATTATTATGTTTCTATGTGTATTGTGTACCTATTGTGTATACATTATAAGTAATCGAAAAAATGATTTGATTTTACACTTTTAGGTGGTTTTGAAAAGATAGTTGGCACATTAGAAAGGTAAAAATTAAAAATTACTAGTATTTTTTAAAAATAGATGGCAAAAACAAACGATAATATTGGAGGAAAAAATGAATTTTTACATAAATCTGGGTTTCAACATAATTAATGTTATTTTTTTTGTGCAAGTTGAAAAAAATAACCAAAATAGCAAAATAAATTTTCAATAAATTATTATTCGATTTTCTTTATATAATTTTAAAAATATCTTGATTGTGATTAATTTATAGATATTTTAAATTTCCCATTTTTTTTTTTTTTTTGTATAAATATCAATAAAAAAAATAATTAATGGGTAAAAGTGCGTGTTGCAATTCATCATTAGATTAAAGCACACTGAAAATACAAAATACATAACTACAATTTTTTTTTTTACAAGAGACTAAAATTAGAATTTCGAAAATGTTAAAACTATTTTGTCGTTAGAAATTCACATGAATTTTATTTTTATATCTACGGTTTGAAAATTGATTACAAAATTTTTTATTAATAAATTAACCTACATAAAAAAAAAATCCACTGGAAAATTAAATTATTTTTTTATGAGCGAAGTTAAAATATTTACAACACTGCATATTTCTCCATCTTATAATGTACCTATTTCTTTTTAAACAATTTTTGATATATTGTTGTAATTAAAAAATAAATAGCTGTAGATATTTAAAATGTTCGTAAAATGTTTATAATATGATACATTTAAAAATATTTCTTACTGAGTTATTTAAAGAAATTTAAAATTTTCTTTTTTTTTATAAATGACGATAAAAATTATTCACTGATTAAAAATATTTGAAAATATCATAAAAATCTCATATAAGTTGCTCTTATAGATAAATAAAAATATTTGAAATATTTAGGTACAATTTTTTTTATAAGTATTAAAAATTCAGTTCTTGAAAAAATGTCTCAAAATCACAAAAATGTGTAAAATGTGCAACTTTTATACTTAAAACTTGAAAATGTAATATTACTTTAATCGTTTCTCATAAGTATAGTTTCATACTGAAACTAAAAAACTTAAGAAATATATAAGCATATTTATTTTTATTGACATTTAATTATGATGAAATTACATATTTAAACAACGCGAATAACGATACTCGGTATTTTGTTATAGTTCAAAAACATTTATCATGGAGACATACGACAACTTTTATGTAAATGTTTATATTTCATACACATAGGTAATGACATTTTTAAATGAAATGTTTTTTGAATGAATAATTTTAACCTACCACTTTGTTAGGCGTACTAATAATAAAATAAATAACTTTATCTAATACCATAGCAAATAAAACAATATTAAAATACATAACATGAAACTTAGTGATGTAGGATGATAGATCGTCTCCGCTCAGAATCGGTTTACATACGTATACAATGGATAGTATAAAGCAGATTGCTTAAAAAAATGCGAATTGTTCCAAAAGTAAATATAGTTGATTTATTTGATAAAGTTTTGACTATTCTTAAGACTGTAAAACCACTATGTTAGGCTGGCAAAGCCCTTTTTCTTGTTTATGTAATTCAAAAATCTCGTGTTAAACATCAAGATGTGCTCGATTTAAAAAAATAATGGTGTGAAATAAAATTCCCGTAGTCATAATTTACCAAAAATGACGTGTAAATAAATAAAAAAATATACAAAAATAGTAATATGAAAATAAAAGTATTTTGTTTTTATTTTACTGCTGATATTTTGTATTTTTACACATTACACTTATAAAAAAGATAATAATTTTTTAAACAACGTGTTTGTTTTTTATAATCACAACAATATTATGTATTTGCAATATAATAGTAAAAATTCTAATTCAAAAATATAAAAATAATTTATCAATAAGCATGTGGATAAAATTAATTTAAAATTAATTTCGTCTATTTTCCACAAGGTGAAAACTACCGACATAATATAATGGGGGTTTTTTTTTTACTGTAAAACATAGTTTACACGAAACAGATAAATTTCATGAAGTGGACATCTACTTCATGAAAATAACGATTTTGGCAAGTGGATGAGATATATGAGTATAACCTAACCTAACCTATATATTATATAACAATATTGAACCTAATGTGCCTTAATAAAATTGTAGTTGTAGGATGTTAATAAGCTGTACTTAACACAATTTTGTTTTAAAATTTTGGAAAGTGGTGACTGGTGAATCGGCACCTATGTTTTATTTTATACTATCGGATGTAAAAAACAAATTTTAAAGAAAAAATGCAAAATAAATGGAATAATACTATTTTTAAATTGAAATTATTTTTGTCATGTATATTTTATGATTTATTTTGAAAAAGGCAAAAACCATCGTTAATCTAGCCCCAGTTAAGCTTAGTATTTTCGATATCAAATAAAAGAGTTATGATTTAAAACCGTTTTCAATAATTATTATAAAACTGTTGTTACGCTCGAAAGTATATTATGTCTCAGACATAGATTAGTTTATTACCTACTTTACTTACACTATGATTGATTTACAATCTTATATCTGATTATCTTTTACATTGTGTAGTATTTTAGATTCTGACATGAACTCAAATTGATTTTATTGGTTTTACAAAAGAGTCTTCTTTGTTCTCTCTCAAAAAACACTCGTAAAATATGATATTATAGCCTATGTAGTCTGCGGATAAATAGAATAAACGCTCTAAGAGTATCAAGTAGGATATGATTTCGATTGGAAATTGTATTCACTTTATATAAAGATTATTGTTCTCTTAGGAGTTTAGGTGCGTTATGTTTTTATAACTGAAGGCTTGAATGATCTTTATTTTACAAAATAAAAATATGTTTAGCTCTGAATCGTTGTAAAATATTATGATGATAACATTACATACTGATGTCAAAGGCTGTCAACTAAAGACCCATGCAAACCTATACCATCAAAACAACACATGCGGCGTCTGATAAAAAATAGTTACTGACTTGTATTCATCGTTGTTCGATTTATGAAATATAAAAAAAAGTAAATTTTTAAACAAGTTTATGATTGGAGCCTAGGTATTCGTTTTAGTTTTGAAAATGAATATTTTTCAATGCAAATGTATAACATTTCAAGTATTAATCTCGTAAACACATTTTTGAAAACCAAAAACAATCATCGCCGTAAACTTGAAGATGAATTCAAATTTAAAAACTATTTTTTCTTTTTAAAATCAAACTAGGTACTTGAAACTTTTCTTAGGCCATGTGTTCGTAAATCAAGTGATTTTGAATATATAGATAATAAACTGTTGAAAAAATGTATTACGTATATTCTATTATCTATGTATTACACACCCTGACCCTTATAGTTTATTTTTAATCAAACAATAACAATGGTGTGTGTCCACGAGTAACAACACGATTTCCGATACATAAATCCTTCAAAAATGACGGGTTTTTTTATATAATTTTTTAAAGGACATAAGCAATTGTGACCTTTCTGTTTTATACTGGATCGTCCTTTAATTAAGCCTAATGTCCACTTATCCCGACAAAACTGTTTCAGGAATTTCTTCATTGGATTTTTCTCCAAGTTTTTATTTAAATTCCAATACTATTCCGTATTAATTATTTATTATTAATGGGTAAAATATCATGTATACTTAATACTAATGTACTAAATATTAAATGTGGATTTAAATATTAACTGTGGATTTATTTTCGAGTAAAATTAATCGCCGATAAAATTATAATATTATTGAGTATGATAAACGATACTACAGATTGACGATCATCAGATAAATAATAGTAATTTAATAACATCGGGGAAGTCGCTCTGCTGTATAGTTGGTTTAAAGTGTATTTCGTCATTGAGTGGGTCACTGTAATGGGATAATATTATGTATAATTTAAATTCAATGGTAAATTATTAAAAACAAAAAAAAAAAAACTATTCCGAACGGAGAGGCCTAATCTCTATTTATGTAAGAATATTTTATAACGCATTTGTTTTAATTACTATAATTATGAGTAATTTATTTTTCCATATACATATATGTATAGTACAGCACGCTGAATTAATTTTCGCTAGAAAATATCTTATATAGTTATCACATTATATTACACTATTTATAAATAACTCATTACAATCAACATAAAATAATACGTTTAAAAAGATTAGGCTGCAGGTACGAAGTACCTACAACACATAAATGTATATTATTTTTTTGTCGTAACTTGTATGGTTGTTTGGATATATTGAATTACGAACGGCAGACTGAGGAAATATTATATTTAATTTTGTATTTTGTATTACTGCACTGCAATGACAATAATTACCTACCCGAGGGCGTATAACATAATAGGACACAGATATAATAGGTATATGACATTAATAATATTCATATTATTCTTAAAAATGCTTCACCATATCATTTTGTCGTATATTGCTGTTATTATTATTAAATAATACATTGCAAAAAAAATGGTTGTTAGTACTTACAATATAATAATGTGAGATATCGACAACGCACATACTGGAGGGGTTTTAAATTATATTTACAAGAAGTGAATGTATATAACATATATTATAATATAATGTCTTATACGTTTATGATAATTTTTATTGCGTTACAGTTTAGTAAGTTTGGTTCTACGCACACGCGTTGTACATAACATTATTATATCGTTGCAGATATGCTAATAAAATTATTTTGAAAATGTGTATACAACTTATTCACTCATCGCATACCTTACGTACATTAAAGCACATATTAATATATAAATATATAAATATCATATACATGATATTGTAATATGATTTATATATTAAAGTTCATGTATAGGTTATATGTATATATACATATTATATTTATATATATATAATGTATATTGTGTATTTAAATATTTTACAAAATTCCGTTACGAAAAAAAGAGTATTACATGACGTATATTACTTTTTTTTTAGTTTGTTGTATTATTATTATTTTATATATATCCAAAAATCCGCGAAAGAACGTCACATGCACATTTTATACTCGTAGTATAGGTGAACAATACACAAAATATAACTAAATATTTGTGTTTTATGAACAGTATAATATTATTATGTATAGTGTTGCGTAGTGTTCACAAAAACAGAGGACATACCATTAATGTACATGTATGTAAATGTATGTACGTAGAAATGTGTAATGTGTTTCAAATTTATAAAAATACTAAAAAATTAAAACGAGGAAAAATATTACGTAACTGGTAACAAACTGCTATTTTTTAAATTGTCCATAAACTCCTTTTTATAGTTTATTCGTGTTATCGATAGGGATAGGATTTATATTTAAATATAGTAAGACTATTCTATGCAAAGAATTCATTTTAACGAAACTGTCTGTTTAATGCAATATTTTTGAGAACTACAATACCATATTAGAATAACCAAATAAATGTAATTTTTATTTTTATTTATCGCATTTCTCCATAATAAGAATTCACTGTATATACGTTTTATTAAGTTGTTTTTTTTTTTTTGATGTTTCTTTAAAAGCGTGTTAGGTAGTTCAATAGTTCTATAAATTATCTATATTTGTTTTAATACCATACACAGTTATAGTATAATAAACTAATTTCATTAAAACTTAAAACCTGGATTTTAATATAATTTTAACGATACTTTTTATCCATAACTGCTTTATTCTAATTTTCAATTTGAATGTATTAATTTCTATTATCTAAATTAAATCTATGACTGATAGGTACAAATAACTGTGTAGTAAAATATTATTTTTTATTCGATTTATAATGTGATAGAAAATATATAAGATTCACTGTGTGCAAGAGTTTATGTGTTGGAATCATGATGATAAAATATACCTCAGGAAATTTGTAAAAAAATAACTATACATAGAAATTTGGATAAACAGCCAAATATATATGTTACATATATACAACGAAAAATGTGATATAAATGTAACGAAAACGTTTTAGAATATCCTGAAACGTAAAACACTTGTCAGAGTTAATGAAAATGCAATAATTCATATATATATATATTATATTATTTATATATTATTTTACATATAAAAAATAATAATAATAATCAGTTGGAGGTATTGACGACTTTTTCTCTTCTATCACTGCAGATGAAATTATATTTCCATTTGTGATCTGATACAGCGTGAACCTTTTATTTTTGTCACATCATGTAACTTGATATATTATCTACACAGGTTACGACTGAAAATTAATTTTTAATAGTGTTTAATGTTACGTGCACTACAGGAGAACATGATCAAGCTGGAATCCAAATTTATTGAAGAACGTTGCGCAGAGTACAAGATGATTTTGCAAAGCAAGAATTTCGACTTTACCCTCTCTATCAGTCCAACGAATAAAACATGATGTTTAATTGTTTGCTGTAGTAAAACAAACGTCAAATGTAAATAACATAATATGTGGAAAATCTAAAAACATTATAAGAACTCTGAATTAACATATTATGTTGTATAATATGTTACATATTATGTAGCTGGGACTTGTTGAATTATATTTATCTCTTTAATAAGATATTCTTTTACCGTACTGATAGGTCTCGGAAGGATTGTGTACCAGTCATTTAATGCAAACAACTGTGTTGGGTCGGCAGGGGTATAATTCTAGTAGAGGGGAGAAAATAAAATATCTAAGGGTCCAACGTGAAATTGTTTTCAGAAATAATTCTTTAACAGATCTAATTTATTTATCCTGTCGAGTGACTATCGTCAGACTTATATGTTTGACTGTATGCTTGAATATTCTGAAGCATACCAATTGGTTTGTAAATAATGAAAAATACGTTGTGACTTTAATATTCTCAATTTCTTTAAGAAAATATCCTTTTATTTTATGATATACGTACTTATAATATGAATAAACAATACACATTACACATATTATGGAAATAGGTGATCAAATATTAAACAACAAAATTTTATTTAATATTTGTTTTAAGGTTGTGTTTCTAGATTAGTAGTGTTTCTGGTTATACCAATTTTATTATTATTTTTTTTTATATGGAAAATTCAAAGACTAATCTAGGATTTAATCTTAAATTTATTTTAGATATAAGAAGACGTGGGTATTCATTAACAGCAATTAAAATTTTCTTTAATTTTTGACTGAAAAAAATCATAAATGAATCTCATACTTTGGTATTCATATCAGATTTTAAGAAAAAAATTTGATATTTAAACTAAGTAAAATACATTTTAAATACTATTGAAGTGTATTTGTAACAATTTATCAAAAGAAAATTTAGAAGAAAGTTTAAGACAGAGTTAATAAGGTTCTTAATTCTTATATATTTAATATTCTGTAAATATAACTAGTTTGGGAATTTGCGATTTCAAAAAAAAAAAAATAATTATCAATAACTATTATAAATGTCTAGAACCATCAAAATATTTCGTTTTAGAAGTGGATTTATAAATTTTATTAAAAATTCTGTGAAATATAAAGAACATCCAGTGGATGCAAATTCACACCTTTGCATCATGTAATTGTATATGCATTTACATATCAATTTTTCGAATTGTGTAGGTGATTTCAGTATCTTCGTAGTAGTTAGGTACTTATTAATAACAATACTCGTAATGTGTAGTAACTAGTATCACAATAATTATATTACTATATTGTTGAAAATTAACGCTCTGTTGTGTAGCAATAAGTGTCAGTCATTTGCAGAGTATATTTCTTGATTTAGTTGGCTGTAATGGTTGTATTAAATTTAAGTTTAATGATAAATCATTGCATACGACAAACGTTTCTTTCGCAGAAACTGTCTAAGGATATTTTGTAATATTATAATATTATATTGTTATTTGTTAATAATTTTTGCTTTAGTAATATAGTATGTTAATATTTCGCTAATAACCAATCGCATGTATTGGTAATAATCATATTATATTATTATATTATCATAAGTTATTGTTATTAGCTTGTAAGTAAGGCAATTTTTCATATAAAAATGTGTGAATAATATGTTCATAATGAAAATATCTTAAGATTAGTTTAAACATTTTGAAATTTTCATTGTTTATAGAAAATAATAATACATGTAGAATATCGGTGAGCGTTTTTAATGGTTCCAGCGTAAATTTTTTTTTTTGACATACAAACATATTATAATTACTGAAATTGTTATTTAAGTATAAAATATTGCCGATACTTGAACTCGAAATGTCTATAAAGAAAAAAAAATAATTATGTATTTATAAGTATGAGTTTTTTTGAGTATGATACCAACAATATACTCCACAATTTTTATCAACACTTAACATTATATGAATGTTAAAATAATATTATTTTGAAAATTCTATTATTATAGTATTCAATTATATTTTTAAGACAAAAACGTTATTTTAATGTTTGTATAATGTCATTTGAGTACGAGTTTGACATACATATTTTATACGTCAGTTTTTCTATAGATTCATTCATGGCTATCGATGCGTTATAACTAATAAATTAACAATAGTTATTTTTGTAGCTTTACTTTTGTTGCTAACATACAAAAGTTTCATAAAATTAATACTGAACAGTATTAATAAATAACGAACTGTGATGATGCATTTTAATATTTATAGGTCAATGCGAGGTCAACACTATATTATTATATATTAAAACAAAAACGAAAAGGATGAATATAATAATATGATACGTCAAAATCACAAATATAATTTTTATTGTAATGAAAAATATAATATTTGTATTAGCAATTGGAGTATAATATAAAGTTATAATATAGAATTTATGAGTCCAAGAAATATTATATTTTTACAAACCGAACTCAGCTCAGAATTATTTTTCAAATATAATGATTTATTATTGTTTTTGTGGCACCATTAGTTCAATGGTCCACATGTACATTGTACATTTTTGTAAGAAAAAAAGATAACAACAATTATTTTGAGCTCTAGCTGTCCCATAGTCCGCTGGGTATACAGCGTATAAATACCTACACGCGTTGTACAATTAATACGAACTCCCGTGTTATTATTTCTTTATGTATCTGACCAATTTTATAAAACTAATATTAATTAGACTTAACTTTATGCCCTGTAAAAACAACACGCTTGACGAGGGTGACAAATACGAGTAGGTATTATGATGTATTACATATTTTTTTCTTCAGTACTCGGCTATCAAACATAATATTTCCGGCTACTTCTCTCTGCCCATTGCCAAATCTCGTCAATCCTTTGCGGGCTTAACTTTATTTCACGTAGTTCATCTTTACCTGATCTTACCATATTTTTCGCGGGATTTTATCTTACCCTTATATTGCCTTCCTACATTGGATCAAACGTGCCACCGCTCCTTTGCTCCTTCCTTTTTCCATGCATGACCGGTCCACTGGTGCCGCGGGAATGTGAAAGTGAAACACATTTATAAAAGACATAATATTATCCACCTACTCTGGAAAGAAGTAAAAACATTTTTTATCACTATATAGTTACATCTCTTAAAAAAAAAATACCTAACGTTATAATAGCATCCTGGTTCAGATCATATTTTTCTCTGTAAAAATAAAAATATTATTTTGCGTCTAGAAAATTTTGTTTTGAAAAAGTAAATAAATACAGTATAGTGTTGTATAACTCTATAGTAAATTAATAAACAAGTATCATTTTTTTTCTTACTATTTAACACGTTACACAAGAAAAAAATAATTTTTACGTCTATTTAAGTAGCATAATTAAAATGTTTACAGCGCTTATGTGATAGATAGCAAAGATATAATTGAATATCACACAATTTTTTTTTTTAAGTTGTAATAATAAGTTTAATATTAAGGAGGTGTTACTATTGATTTATAAGGAGTTAATTAAAGGAAATTTTAACGAGATATTGAGAAAAACTAAATGCATTTTTACACATATTCAAAATATTTTACAGAAAGTATCTAACTATTTCATGGTTGACAGTTGATAGTTGCACATTCATGAAATTATACAAAAACACTTAATTAAAAACGTATTGATGAAGATGGAAAATTCCAAGATATGAGATAATTTTCTTAAAAATTATATTTTGCATCTGTAACAGGTAAGAAACCTCCCCGTATTAATTATGTTGTTTAATACGCCATATTAATTTCCAATGAATTTTGTGTTGCTTTATCCTCCGTATACTTTGAGCCAAGTTCTAGTTATTGCGTCGCTGGTCTGTATTCATGCGTAGTAGTGTATGTGATCCACATTGAAATATTGAAATAACAGCAAAAGATTAATGTTTGTTTAGTAGTAGTCAGTGAAGTATTTCATAGTCTTCGTGTACCATCGCAATATCTTTTGACGAATGAACTGTCAATCACCCACAATAATAATAATATTAATAGTATTGTTACTGTACGAGAATCACAATATTATTAATATTAATTAATATAGCTAATCACATAACTGTTTTTACTAAACTTAAATTCAATTTTTTACTACCTCATCAGTCATCACTGATAATATAATACATATTGATACTAATAATTAATAGTAAAAAATATATATTATACATGTTTCAGTCCATAACAATAATAATAAAAGATATTATTATACAATATAATAAAATAAAAACTATAGTAGTCTAGCCAATCTAATTAAAAATTGGTAAGATCTGGGCAAAATTGCAACACAAGCTTACAACGAGCCATCAACACAAAGATATCGGAGAATCAAGAATAACTAAAGATAATAACGATTATCATAAAATCCTGGAGAAATTGTCTCCAATCATGTCTGAAATCTATAGTTTCTACTTTTAGGCCCAGTTGATTACAACTTATGAACATTTGAATTGGAGTTACAGGCAGTTCTGATGTTTATGTCAGAAACAATTCATAATTTTGTTAATCGGTGAAATATTCGTCAAATGTGGTTGTACAGTATATCATGTTTCTGGAGATGCTGATTTTTCTATTGTAAATAATGCCTAACCTAACCTATTGTCGTCTAAAAACTGTAATACAACTGTTGTACGAGAAGATACTAATTTACTAATTCTACTTTTATATCACGCTAAGAATTATAAATTTAAATTATATTTCTGCAGTGGTATAGCTCGTAGTTCATCTAAGATACCAATTTATGATATAATTGATTTACAGATTTGAGAAAAATGTGGGGATAGTATGAAAACAATTATTCATATTATCTTAAAATATCCGATTGAGACCAGCTCCAGATTCTTTATTAAACATGATACGTTGTGCGTGTAAATTGAATTGTACCTAGTACTTTTCGATATAGTTGCAAAATTCACGGTTTATCATGTTCTACTGCATGTGGAGATTGTCAAACGAATAGTTGTGACAAAAATAAAACGTATAATAATTCAATTTCATAGAGCAATGAAGATTAAAATGAATTGTATTAGTATTTTTTAAATTGAGATAAAATTGTTATTATTTTTTTTTTTCATGTCAAAATTATACAATAATAATTAATAATTGTTAGTATAATCTATTTAATTCAAAATGTAATATTTTAATTATCAATTAACAAATGTATTAATATAATAAAATTATAGAATAAAAAAAATATATATAGGTATGTTGCCCCTTATTTATATTTAGGGTATACAATTCCACTTATTTCTTGTGGTTGGATTTTGGCGGATTTTTAATATTTCAATAAGGACATATTTAAGAGTAGAAAACCGTTGGAAAAGCTTGTGTTGCTATGACGTACACTATGCTGTAGTTTAGACTATAGTGAAATCGAAAGATTATGAGCGGGGACGATTTGTCGTCTATATTTCTTGAATTTTATAAGTCCATACCATACCAATATACTGTCGAACGATGTAAATACTTAGAAAATATATTGCTGTGTAGGTGTTTAAAATAATAATGTATTTACCTAATGGTGAAAAGTTTCTTAAGAGCATTATATGAATTACAAGAAAAAAAAAAGATTAATTTATTTTAGTATTCAAAATTTAATTTCAAAAATTGTCTAAAAATATTTTGCATTCTATAATTTTATTTAGTTTTTTGAATAGGCTTAGATAAACTTTCAAGGAATGGTGTATTATATTTTTAAACTTTCTTACAGAATATTTTCCATTGAAATTTATTTTATAAAAAAAAAAAAATCAAAAATGTTTAATGTTTTAGTGTGTGTATAGTATTTAAAAATCAGTCGTTCATGCCTTGTTTTCATCATAAATATTTGAATAGAAAATCATTTTATTACAGTTCCTACTACCTAATAATAATAATACACTACAGTTTTTAAATTATGGATGTATTATACTTATAAAATTACGTTATCCAACTTTTGAAAACGCCTAAAGATTCATAACAACTATATAGATGAAAAATAATAGATTTTAAACAATTTTCGACTATATTATAATATTTAAATGTTATAAGGTATTTATGTTGAACTGAAAATGTCAAGTGTTACTTGTTATTGAGTAAGTCACTATAATGGATGTGTTAAATTTTGATGATAAATCGTTATAAGGAAAACCCGAAAATCAATTTTGAGTGGAAGTCGCTATCAGCTTATACTACTAACTATAAATTGCAATACTAATTTATGATATTAATTTATATTGTTACTATTGTAATACAGTAGATTAAATAAATTGTTGTCCCAAACAGTGCATTTATTATATGATTAATAATTATAGTAAATATAATAGTATGTATTATATATTATGTACCTATCTATTATAATATAATATCGTTGTTAACTTGAGTTAACAGTTGACTATGAGTCAATAATCAAAATTGACTTACTGCAAAACGGTGTGAATATATTTTCGTAACATAAGTAGGAAACATTTTGTTTTACAAAGATCTTTGGGTATAATAGTAAATAATAATTTAGACATTAAAATAGTTCTTAAGTACAAAACATTCAATTTTATAAAATTTGAACTTGAAATACCTAAGAAAGTATAAGTTTATATCTAAGAAATTTTTTTAATTTATGACAGGAAACTTACGAAGAACCTTTTATTATATTTTAAAGGTTTTTACTTTTTTAATTACAAACAAAAATTTAAACTTATAGTAAGCGAACCCCCCCCCCCAAAAAAAAAAATGCAATTAGTTATAATAATAGTATACAAACAGAGCCATAATACTTGAAAAATTATGTTTAGTAAATGCTTTTTATATAAAATATACTTGATCAAAATAGTATAACTCTATGGTTATTAATTATTTTTGAATAACAAAAATAAAAATAAATATAAATAAATAAATAATAAAACAAATCCGATTTTGTTAAAAACTAGTTTTGCGCAATAATTTTCGTGTTTTCCCTATTTATATTTTACTTTTCCAAATTATTTTGATAAAAGTTTGAAGTTTTCGATTTGGACCTCACAAAAATACCCAACTAGATTCTATTTTATATAATAAATCATCACTGAAATTGAAGATCAAATTATTTTTCTGTTAAAAACGGTGTAAACACACATAAAAATAAATAAAAACTCTTCATCCACTTAAAATTTAAAATATTAATTTTATTTCAAAATTATTATGATTTAATAAATACTATTTATATTGTCATTGATTAACGTATAATAATAATTTGTGTATAATCAAATGATATTACATAGTCGCGCGGTTTTCAATCGTGTGGATAATTTAATTACTCTTGTCCCTTAAAATTTCCATTCACCCAGTCATAGGTAATATATTATATATATACTAAATTATTATATACTATGCGGATATAAGCGTGCGGTAAAGGACTCATGAAATATATAACATATATGTATCGTGTGCGTGTGGTTCTGTAACCACATACGTCAAGTGTGTGTTTATAATATAATATAATATATATATATCTATAATTTTGTTGTTTAAGGTTTTCGTATATCGAATATTCCGTATGAGGCCGGAGAGGTAATAATTTTTTTATTGTTCGGTATATCACATAACTGTAACACTATACTGGTACCTAATGTATTATATTAATATGATATTATAATATATAGACATTATTATTACCGAGTTTTCTGCAGGTAGACAGTGCTGTTGAGCCGTTCGAATGGGCTGGCGTGGTGGGTTAGTGTGATTGTGTTATGTTATTATTTCTTGAGCCCTGCGCCAGACATCCTCTACGAGAAGCCCAACAGCTGCTATTTCGATTTTCAGCTTTCGTGAACCACAGAGACTTATTTATTTTTACCTACCTTCGACGTTTTTGTTGAAATCATTTCACAATAATTGATGACAAATATCGAAATACCTTATCATTCTTTTTTTGATACACGATGGGTATATAATATTATATCGTTCGATTTGTGCGCATAAATATATTTTATTATAACCGTTCAATTCAAAGGGATTTCAGTGATAATTATTGGATTTTCCTTAGCATTTCGAAAGAAAAACGATAAACATAATAATATTATGATCGTCGATACAGCTAAAATATTATCGGGCCAAATTAAAAACCGTCGGGTCGCAACTCACCCATATACAGCTGATTTTCTAACAGAATTAATTTTTATCTACCTACATATTCGCATCTTTAAAGTTAATTAAAAATCATAACATAATCTAGTTATTGGTTTTACTTAGGTAGCGGCTAAAATCAGATGTAGAGACTTTTTGAAAATTTAAAAATGAATAAATATTAATGAATTATTTTATCGTAATTAATATAATTATAAATATGATGATATATATGGTATATCATGCATATTTCATTATAAGTTTATTAAATGATATAAAAATATTTTACTTTTGTATTCATTTTGATTATGAGCACAAAATATTATTATTAAGGACATAGCTACTAGATTTTAGAGAAAGTATGCAAGATGGATTCCACAAATTTTGAAACATCTACAAAGTATGTCAAACATTTTATTTCATGAGTATCAGCTAAAATTTAATCGCAATGGTCTGTCATTATATAGTTTAAATAATTGAATACTATTGTGGCGCATCTCTGTCTTGCTCGAAAAAAAAAAAAACGAAAATCATCGATGAAGATATGACAATATTTGTGATTACAGTACGTATGTATTATATAAAATTAAAAAAAAAAATACATTGATTCAACAGACTTAACGAAATTGCCGACTATCTACGTAGGTAAAACGTCATATTTATTTTTTTTTTATTCAATTTGAAACGAGCAATTTTTCATTCAATGTCACAGCTCCCCCTCACCATACGCTTCTCGGCGAATTGAGATTACCGCTTTACCGTTATAATAGTACATCGATCGGGTACTTAAAACGTTTGTTTGTAAGGAGCGTATAGTGTCACGCGTTAATGATAATTTTTATTGCGTTACAGTTAGTTCCATCTCTTTTTCTGTTGAAATGACAATAACGCAATCAAAATTCATATCAGAAATAATATTATATTGCTGTGTGAAAATTTTTTTTATAGAATTTATTGAATTGACAATTATTATACTTACCGCCTTTAAGCATTTTTTTGCGATGGTATATCTACACAATACACTTAGGTATATACTAAGTATCATTTCACGATATTAAATAAAAATAAAACTGCATGTATTGCTCTGTTCAGAATCTAATGTAGAAAAAATGAATCGTATTATTTTTTTTATCATTTATACATTTTAATAATATTGATATCATATAACAATATTATAATATAGTGTAACAGTGTCTGTGGTGAAACCAATAATGTTTTTCAAACAAGAACCACCATTTCTTACTGTGAATTAATTAGTAAATAGTTTTTTTTTGAAAATTTTGATACAACTAATTTAAAATTCGAATACATAGTGCCATACTGTTTCTCAGTTATTAAAATGTTTATGATATAAGGATAATAGTTCTTAAAATAGTTTTAAAAAATGTAAAAACAGTCTTTATGTTTGATTTGTTATTTATTATATACTTTAAAAATTATTATATTGATAAACTAATTTTATTTCTAAAATTGTCAATTACTGCAACTCACTTACTCACTTACTTGTCAATTACTGATAATACTTTTCGAATTTTGATTTCGATACGTTAACATTTTAGAAAATTTATCCTCTAAATAATTTATAGTAGAAAGCACATTTGGGGTGCTCATTTTATAAAACGAAGTTTGCATTTATATTATATTATGATATATTACTATAATGTGCACCGTGATATAAAATTAGATCATAAATATTTATAAAACTATAATAATATGTATCTTATAATGTCTATACATTTTTGGTAATAAATGCTATGAATTAATAGCATTAGCTATGGTTATCACTTATCATTAATTACTTATCAGGTATACCAGAAAACAGTTATACAGAGAAAAAAATAGCAAAGTTTGGCATTCGTTTTTACATTTCATTTCAAATAATATACAATAGTCCAAGGGTGGTGTAATAGGTATTTAGGTTCTTAAAATTTCAAATCAATGATAAATATTATGACTTTTTGGTTAAATATTATAACTTTTACTGTCTTAATAAGATTAAAATTATTCGTAAAAACAATGTACCTAAGTTAATGTATTTAAAATATTTTACACAATGTGTAATTTTTTAATTATAATTAAAAACAATGTAAAAAAAATAAAAAAAATATGTTAAAACAATGAAAGGCAGTGCTAAATGAAAATTATAAAAATGAAATCCAATAAACGTATAATAAGAATTCTGGAATTGTATATTCTAGCTGAAAATTCTATAAATAACAACATATATTATGTATAAAAAAAATAAAACTAAAAACACATCCGGAATTCGGTTTAAAGCTACATTATCGATAGCATAAAAATGATGTATTTTAGTTAGGTGAGTATTGTATTTATACGAGTTAATACGTAAACCTTCATTAGTTCACAGATTCAATGTATTAGACACTAATTAATAGTATTGCAATTTATTTGAAATTTAAAAACTCACAACACCGAATACTGAAATATAATTAATTATTGACGATGGTTAGATTATCTTGTTGTTTTTAGATAGTTGTAAGATTTGAAATATTTCTCTTAATTTAAAATAAAGTTAATCTAAACTATTGATATTTTTAATTTTTGAAATAATAATTAATTTTATTACGATGTAAAGGTGATGGGGATATGAGTTATGTATTGCGTGGGTATTTTAGTAGGTATGCAATTATTATAGTCTGTGCATTTAAAAGCTTTATGATCGAATACCTATATATAAAAAAAAACTATACTATCATTAGTTTTTATTTTTTACGATGCTTAACATTTTTATCACATTATTAAATAGTTTAGTTCATATATATTATACAAAGTTATAATATGAATACCGAGTAAAATAGTAGCAACTATGTATATCTAACGCCATATTCCGTGCTAAAAGTACCATGGGTTATGGAAAATTAATATAGCTATGGCCCGCCGGCGGTATCAGACGTATAGTCTGTCACCGGGATTTGTTCGCTGTCATCGCACACGTCAATCTTATATTATTATCATTACATACATATATTGTTATACCTGTAAAGCTTTATTATATTATTATCTAGGTCGAATTTGATGGTATTATACACTAACGAGAAATAACTGTTTAAATAATACATATATATTTAGGTATATTAAAACAAAAAAAAATTGACGATAATAATTAAATCAGAAAAATACATCCACCTCCATTTACAAACTATTTTAGCATATTATCACCATAAAAATGTCTTAACTGATGCTTAGCTGACGGTTCTGTGGTCAATTATTTACTAGAAACCACTAACCATTTCTAAAGTTGAAAATCGAATTATTTCTGCTCCAAAAAACGACGATACTAAAAAAAAAGGGATGATCATAAACTTGAAAAAGAAAAAAAATTGATTACGGCAGTATTGAGTACGTTATTGACAGTTAAACAAATAGAAGAACGTGAATAATGTAATATATGTAAGTAGTGTAGTAGTAGTGATACGGTGAGAAATCGTAATTAAAGAGAGTGGAAAAGTTAGTTGGGTATGTTTTACTAGAAATAAACTTTGTTTTTGTAACCATCGTGAGCAGTCGATGGAGAAGAAGTGGCGAAGGTTCTTTTCCAATAAGGCTTCCAGCGAGTATCGTATTCTGCGAATCTGCGATGAGAGAGATTTTGAGAGCAGAAATTGCGTGACACAACTATATTAGTGGTATCTGTAATGTTATATTATGAAATTCCAGGTTAAAGTGGATTTGGGAACAAGAGAGCATAATACCGCAAAGGGGCCATTCAGTCGTAAGTCTAAAATTACATCTGTATCTTTGCCCATTTTTTGTAATTATTATACACCGTTTTGAAGATCGAGTTGGATTAATTGTTTGTCATGGATTTTATTATCGTTTACTTTTCTGTGAACTGTTTTTCGTTTATATAATAAGTAATATATATATATATATTTTTTTTGATAGAAAATCATATTTAGGTTGTACTCAAATTTTTTTTTTTATTTTCTATGTAGGTATTATCATTTAGTGTAAAATATACTAAAACAATACCTCATATTTAATTGAAAATACCAGTTAGAAGTAACCATAATAAATCAACGATGAACTAAATAAATTTTAATATGATAATACTTTGACTATGACATATACACTCGACGTTACAATGACAAACGATAAGACATCGTAAATGTATTTGTTATAGATATTGTACATCACGTTTGATAAATAACCTCTCTTCCTACTCATCGCCTGTTATATATTTTAATATCATAATATTATAAATTTATATACAGTTGTAATTACAAAATGAATTTAGTTATAATTTATCTAACACAATTTTAATCAATTTTCAGGTAACGATTTTCTTATTAAGATTTATACTCACAGAGTTACAACACATAATGCAATAGATTTGTATGCGGCCTCAGTGAATTTATCATCAATAATATTGTACATAAAACGTGCAATATAATATTTTCTTACGTCTCTGATATTTTTCTTTCATTATTTCGGGTGGTTGCCAGTCACATTACAATTGCCATTAATCATGACTTCATGAGTTGTTGATTGTATTTTTATATTTTTGGTAACACAACCAAAATATAACCGATATAGGCGCAATAAAATGCTCTACATTTCTATTCTAGAAAACTGAACAATATTTCTCGATTACACTAATCCTAATCTGTCTAAAAAAAAAAAAAAAAGGTTTTTTACTAACTTTAAACACCCATAAATAACGATATTATTATTGTTATGATATTGATATAAATATGACATTATAATATAATATTATGCAATGTGTGAGATACACATTAAGTAATTATGCTGAATTTGAAATATAAAGTTATGTGTTGTATTGTTTATAAATGTATAAATGTAGCTTTGGATCGTGATCAATACAATTAAAACATATTGTATTTTGTAAGACTACCTACGTAAAATGTAAGATGAATATTTACACAATATCGAAATAATAGTAGATACTATGTACAAATTCTATTAGAGGTATTATTCGTAGTACTAATTCTAAGTTTCTATACAATGTTAGGTAAGCGTTTACGTTATACGTTGTGAAATGATGTTAATTATTTTTTTTTTATTACATGATTTGTACTTATTATGGTTATTTTTTATTGTAACTCATTAAATGTATTTTGTGAGACTAAAATATGGATATTGAATTTTTATGATTAATGATATTTTATAATACGAAGAATACAAAAGATGTATATAAAATAAAAACGTTGACATTTAGTTGAGAAAAAATTATTAAAAGTATACATTACAAAGGAATGACATTGAGAAAAGCATTTCGAACCCATTTAAATGGATACTCTTAAAGGCGTTAAAATTTTCGACTGAATAAATTGAATGGGTATAAGGTTAAAGTATATATCAACTACCTATGTATAATTTAAGTATTATGACAACCGTGAACCGTGAACCGTGCCATTACGGTAATCGGTACAATTTACGTCAAGAAGTCGATGAACGAAAATTCAATCACAGTACTCGTAAAATGATCTGACCTCCCGGCTCCCGCAATTATATAATTCAAATAGATGAATCATCATTCCGAAAAAAAATATTGCATGGTTTTTCTTAAGTTTACTAACATTTCAAATTCGGATTCATATACCGATACTGATAAGATAAAAATTAGCTTTTCAACAATAATTTCAATAATCGATAATAAAGGACATTAGTTTATTGTGTATGCGTGGTTATTTTATGTTGTATTTTTGGACGATCATAATAATATATCATGAAAACTCTAACCAAGATAAACAAAGACTTCTTTCTATACAGAGGCTAGAAAACAAAATAGAAAATATTTTCGAGGAAATATAGTAAGTAAATCATCTTCAATATTAATATTGCTGATAAAATTATTCGAATTCGTTTGATAACAGTTAATACAATAATGAATAATGTTAGACATAAATACATAACTATTTCTAACATCAAGTATTTGTAGATATTTTTAATTTATCTTGATTGAAATTAATATCGTCATTATAATTATAAAACTAAATAATATATGAACTGACTTTTTTTTTAAATTGTCTTTTTTAAATAATTATGAGCAATAACCGTAGTTTTATTTATTATAACTTAGAAATATTTAAATCGAAAAAATTAGATAGTAGGTAATTGAAATTAAAAAAGACTTAAATGTTCAGTTTATTAGAAAAACAAATAAATGTACCTACATGGAGCTGATATGGCGGATAGACTCTCGAAAACGAGACTGTTTTTTAATCAGCTCCACGATAAAAATATATAATACGTCATATTATTATGTCATTGTTGCATTATCATTTTTTAAAATCATAATTACATAAAAATAATACCATACAATGCATAATAGTTTACTTCTACAATATACAATATTTATATTATATTATATAAAATTATGAATTGTAAGTAGTAAGTGGTTCACTTTAATGACCAGTAATAATTGGAATGTCAAAATTATATAAAATAAGATTTTGTGTTATTATAATGGTATTTTTTTAGCTAATAGCTAGTATGATAGCTCAACAGTATTATTATATATAATATACAAGATATCATAATAATTCGTAAAATTAAATAAATTATGGATGATATAGATTATGATAAAAGTTATAACCAGTGTAGGCTATGAGACATAATCTGCTTTATTTTCGACCAGAGAAACATCCCCAAAAAATATAGAGAGGGAGCGTTTGTTTTAGACTGAGAAGTTATGTTCTCGTCTAACTGAGTATCCCAACTCAGTTAAAGCTATTTCAGTATCTGTGGTAGGCAAATGTAAATTTCTGATAACGATATTATATGAGCGAAAATTACGAGGCTTGAATGCATGGAAGTCGGCATCAATTTCGTTTAAACGAGTTTGGACTTTGTTGAAGTTATTTCGACCTAAGGGCTGCTCAATTAAAGGTATACTTGCGGGTAAAATTTTTCATTAGGTTGTCGAATGATGCGTAGTTTGAAAGTTTGAAATGTATTTCGGTGGAGCCGGTCAGTTATCTTCCTGAATGGTACCTATGAGACGGGTTGCTGATTTGCCGTGATTATCAGTAGAGCTATTAATTAGGTGGCGTGTTAGATACAATTTTGTTGGTATATATCGGTGTTGAAGACGGCGTACCTGTTTGGTGAAATTATAATAATTTTGTTTTTTCAGTTTTCACAATCACGGTTAGATGACATAGATGAATATTAGATAGATTGCGTTTTGGATTTTACGATTTACTGAGTACCTATTACGTGGCAGAACGAAGCTCATATTATTCTGATCTTGATTGTTCACGATGACGTTTTTTGATTATATTATAAAACGGCTGATAATATTAAGAATGATAAAAGATAACAATATTTTTATAATATTATAAATTAAATTATCATAGCTGTGTTTGAAAACTTGTGAGAAGGGATGTGAGGAGAGTAGAGGACAGAAGTTTCTCGAATTTGTGAGTACTGGATAAATACGCCCGTTAATCTTTTAAAACTGTGGGTTAAAAATACATACTTATAAGCTATAGTATAGTTATATTATTAAATCAGTTAATTCTAACTCGAGGAATTTATCCCGAAATAAACCAAGAAACGATAGTCGATATAAATGAAAATGAAAAAAAAACTTTTAATAATAACACCCAAACACGCCATGCATTTGTAAATTATCTCGGTAAAATCTTTTCGGTGGTTACAATTTCACGCTGATAGCATTAAAATAAATAAATAATATAAATATAAAGATGTGTTCCTTTAAGAATGCTTTCTCCAGACAATAAATCATATAAATATATATATATTCCAAAAGAACTTCATTCAGTATTTATTTATTTTTAAAGATAGCTTTTCAATCTTGAACCCGACACCTAAGAAGTAAGAAGGAACCTCGTTGAAAGCATTTTAGGACGCAAAACCACTCACAATGTTATTTATATAATTTTAAGTCTATTTTTATATATAGTCGGTAAAAGGCCTTTAAGCCATTTTTGCTTTTTTTGTTTGATTTCTGGTGAAATTTAAAAATATGTTTCAAATGATGTAACAGCAGTCATGGGGATGTACACTTGTATGTGAATACATGATACCTATTACCTACTCATATGAATATATACCTATGACTAAATAATAACGTACGCGACTCGTTGTTTTGTATCATATATTTTTATTATTTATGTTTAATGTTTTGATAATATGAGTACATTTTTTTACTCTTGTGAACTTGCAGGCAGTAAAAAATTAATAATTGATTTTAAAAAATAAACATTATAACTATTATTGCGTAAATAATATGACTGTTTTCTTACAGTTTTTGTTATGTTTCTCAACTGTTTAGAAAAAATATTGGTAATTTCCAAGTTATATTGCCAATTAAAAATTGTAGTAGATAGTATGGAAAACCTAAAACTTTATGACTTGAATTGAATGGTTTCAATACATAAGAATTTAGTATATAGGACCCAAGAGATACAATGAAATAATAATATTATAATTTATATTTAATGTGTATTGTATATAGGTACACTTACATATTATATTATCATACGCATCATGCAGTTTTAATTATAAATGAAGGTATTTAATAGTATTACAGTAATATATTGGACATAGTGATGTCTACCATAATATACCAAGTGATCCATTTAGCATAAGACACTCATTATTTCAAATAATTTAAATTTATTTTTAAATATTTATAAACTCAATGTTATGTCTTTAAAAAACGATATTTTCCTAAAAAAAATAAATCCATACTATTTTTATGTACTTACGTTATTTTAAATGTTTAAATTTTTAATGATAACTCGGATTTTTGATTCTTTTTTTCAAAGCAGAATATTTTTTGGTTTACTTCCATGTACAAAAATGGAATTTTGGACTAATGGTTTAGGAGTTAAAATTTAGTTGAGTATTAGTATTAAGTTGAAAATAACGGATTCGTACAGTGATATTTCGTTAATCTGAACATTAAATACTTATAACTAATAGACTACTTTGTCCAAATTTGATTTTTATACATTTTATACACTTAAATTGTTTTCGAATAATATTCTGCTTAAGAATATGAAATTGAACATGCATGTTTTCAATCAAAAGAATAGAAATATTGTATTGTAATTACTTACAATTTTATAAAAGTAATATTTTCAAAAACTTAATTGTTTTCGTAAAATACGTAAAATATGGAGTGTCTTACATAAAATGCATCACTCATAGCAGCTACAGATATACCATACTATATTATATGATGTACAAAATATGTTTCCATAAAACCAAATGCATTATTATTTAAAAATGAATACAATGTGTCTAATACATTTTCTCAACACAATAGTCTAACTACTGTAAAATTCACTGTTTTGGGTAGATAAATAAATGATGTTCATTCATTATTCATACAAAGTTGGTTGCGAATACGATTTGATTGCTACACACTTCAAGTCTGACAAGTCTTATAAATTATTTACGTCAGAAATACATTTTTTTACAGCGATATCATTTACAATATTGTATTGCAAACAATTACAGCAATCGCTTTCCGTTTACAAAACTTAAAAGTGATAAATACAGCACCGTCATAATAAAATGCTTATCGTGATTATTGGTGATTATTATTATTAAATATATAGCTTTTTGTTTTCGATTTCTAGTTCTGAGCGAAAAGGAAGAGGTATTGATTTTTGTAAATCAGATTTTTAATTTTGGCAGTTTTAATACCAAGAATTTTGATTAAAATATCACAATTATTAGCAAGTTGGAAACTTTTCAGTTTCTAAAAATTAGTTTAATGTTAAATGTTATAGATAGAACAAAAGAGATCAGCTTTCAATTAATAATTATTATTTGTGTTTTTTAAGCTTTTTTCTTTTTTGAACTTTGAACTTCAAATTTACTTTGACCTAAATGAAAATAAAAACGTTTTCTTTGTCTTTGGAGTAATTAACTAATGTTCCAATGTTCCTGTAAGTAAACCATACATTTTTGAAAGGTATGCACTTACATAAAATTAATTTTATAATGCATAATGTTGTTTTATATGACAGTAAATTCAGCCGTTGACATTTAAACTTCTTTAACACAAATAATACACGATTTCTATTTTTCAACTTTTGTCAAGTAGTATCAATTATTCAATTGATATATATATATATATATATTATATAACTATCTGTTTTTATACAGAAAATGGATTTAAGTCTACAACCAGAATGTAATGATAATAATAATAAAAAACAATGTCAAATTGTTTAAAAGACAGCTGAATTAAGGTACTTACAAATTGACATGTTAATCTAATTTATAGCTAGAAAATACACTTGCGGTACACGTTAGTAATTATGTCCAAAGTTATGAAAACAGCTGTTAACACAATTACTGAAAATTAAAATGACAAGCAATCATAATTGATTAAGTTTCTATCAAAGATGAAATAAAATAATTAAATGTTCTTCACAATACTTGATTTACCATTTATCTAACACGAGAATTAACTATAAATTAATAAATATTTAAAAAAAATTAGTGCCATGTATTATTTGTGCAAACATATACTTTTTAATTCTTATAGGCGATTCAGATAAAAAAAAAAAAATGCTGATAGAAGTCGCATACATTAGTTATACAACAGTTTCATATTTTCCATTTGAATACTTTATACTATGTGTTACTGTTTATTAAATTATTTAACATAATATTTTTTTTCAAATTCTTTTAAGCATAAAACTTTTATACGCGTCAAATGACATTTGCTACTATCAATATTTCATACTTCGTCTCCTATAGCTGTAAAGGCGCCTCTTCACCGGGCGTTTCCCTACGGTATAGATCTACATGGTCCGTTTTTTATAGACCAGACCGGACTGATACATTTGAACAAAAACTAGGAACGGACCGGGTCGGACAAATAAAAAGGAAGTCGGACTGGACCTGACTGATAACTTTTTACAAATACCAGGATTGGACCGGACCGATCCTAACCACATTAAATTTTAAACCACAAAGAGCGAAAAAGACTGGACCATGCAGAGCTCTTAGGGAAGGTTACGTTTATATTAACGAAGAATGTTTTTTTAAATAAAGGAATGGATAAGACGTATATTTATAGAGTAGATAGTTTAGATAATGTATACAGGTCACCGATCTGGATGTATATATGTTTGTCCTAACTGTGAGTGTGGTTCACTGATGGTCGAGGAGTCTCTTTGGTGTTGTCTGAGTCGCACACTTTTTACACTTCAGTATCGGTCACTATATTAAATTATAAAGTCTGACGCGTGCCAGAAAACCTTTAGTCAGAAATCAGCCCGGCTCGCCGTTCCTTACACAACACACTATAACCTAAGGAGTAATGTATAATGTCCATAGACGAAGTATATGTATTATGCATAATGCATATATAATGCATAAATTATATGCATTGCCGCGAGTAACTACAAGAGTTCCCAGAAAATTATTATCCTTGGAGTACTGAACAATTAAACACAGAGTGTTAAAATTAACCTAGAAAATAATAAATAGGCACAGCATGACGTGTTCAAGATGTACGAAAAATACAAAATGGTAGTAAACAAAATACAAAAAAATTATTTAACGATCGCATACCTTCAAAAATGTGATTATAATCAAATAAATCTATGATATTTTAATAAAACATATATAAAAGATGCGGTATGCCGTTGATTAAATCTAAATAGGTGAAGCAATAATTCTGTATTGTCACATTTTTATGTATCATTAGATTTAATATTTTTTTTCTTGAATCGGTAAACGAATGATATTGATTTACCTATAGATATTTTAATATGATATACATGTTATGAGTGTATTCATAAGATATATACATTAAGTCAATGAACAATATTGCATTACGAATAACATATTAATTGTGTATGTATTGTTATTGATAAAAATGTAAAATGTAATTTATATTGATATTGCAATTTAAAAATGCTTGAATATTTAAATATATACTTAGTATATGAAATACAAATGACAAAATGAATAAATATGTATTTTTTTTTTTCAAAGTAGAATCTACTAAGGCCCCTTTTTGATCATGTAGTAGACAAGAAAATAAATACGAGTGGGCGATATTACGAAATAAGATACTATTATACTTAATATTTTCTCTGGGGGTTTTCGGCCATGAAGAACATCCTGTCATATATCCAATTCTCTAGTCTTCCATATCCAAGCTCGTACTTTCCAATCAGGTCCTCCATTTAGTGCCTCCGCGTCTTTTTTTTATCATATCTTCTCCCCTCAATCGAGGTCTTCTCAGTGGTCTTTTACCAACTGGGTTCTCGTCCATGGTTTTTCATCCTTATGTTGTTCTGGCTTCGTTTAGCATGTCTGACCCACTGAAATCTTCGGTTTCTATTATTTCTAATTGTGTTTACAATGTTTTTTTTTTTTTTTTAATAGACTTTCCAGTTCATTATTTTTTCTTATTCGCCACTCTCTCATTTCTCTGTCTTTCACTAGTCCAAAAATTTTCCTTAGGATTTTCCTTTCAAAGACCAATAGTTTTCTTTCCTAATTCTTTTTTAATGGCCAAGTCTCCACTTCATAAGTGACAACTGAGGGTATTAAGAGTGTATATAACAATTTTTTTTTATTAATTTCTAATGACAAGGATCACGATTCTAGTATTTTCGAGAGCCTATAAAAACACTTATTTCCTAATACAATTCTTGCCACAATTTCTTTGTAAATTTTAATGATAAATATAAATAGTTAACAATGATAATCACAGAATGATAGTATATCTATTTTACAGCAGCAGTTGGAGTAGCTGGTTAAGGTTTAATGGCAAACCGTCAAAAAAATAATTTCAGTTCTTTTGGCTCAACACAATATTATAATAATGGGTACTGCTCCGGTGTACATTAGGTGTTGAGTGGAACTCGTTGTCGACTAAATCACTATAACGGATTTTGTTAAATTAGAATTCAATGACCTATTGTATACGATGAAAAATGATTCTGAGCAGAGACTGTTTGACTTATGGTAACCATGGTTACAAAACAGTTATTTTATTAATAAGAATATTGGATTTCCTTAGTAAATTTATTAATGTATTAATGTAAAGCAATTCTCGCATAAATAATAAAACTAATAACTTAAATAAATAATACTATAATTTTTCTTTTCTTAATCGTTGGCTGCATTCTCTTATAATATGTTTAATTAACTTTAAAAAAGTTTTTTAATCAAATTTCGTTTTTAAAATACTACTAAAACTATTCGTCATACAATCTTTCATAAAATTGATTGAAATACATAATGTATGCACATATAAATTATTGTGTATACGATGTTTAAATATTTTCACTACCTGTACTGAAGATAATATATATCTATTATAAGACGTATAATACAGAAAAAAATAAAGTGTTTCATCTGTACCCTTTGTCCTCGAAAAGGTTTGAATTTTTAAAATACAACCATTAAAATATTAAACAAATAAACCATTTCATCCAAGCTTAGAGTGATGAAACCTTTTATAAACAAAACAAAATAAAGAAAATACAGTAACATTTTAAGAAAATAAAAAATTAAATGTTCTATATTGATACAAAGGAGTGTCCCCTATTTCCCTATTTAAAATCTTAAAATTAAATTGTTTAATTAATAAGAACAAACATATTGCTAATTGTACCATACTTTGACAATTATGTTTTATAATTTCTATGTATTAGTGATATGTATTATTTATTTTAAACTTAAAAGAAAATGCAAATATTTTCCAATCAAATGTTTATGTTCATAACACCATAACTTACTAATCTCGCTATCAAAGTTCTATTATTTTTGACTATGTAAACTATATCTATATATTATATCTCAAAGTACTACTTATAGATTTTCTTCTTTACGTGACCTATATAGTTAATCTTATATAATGATTTAACAATTATTGATTATATTCAATCAATAATATTGCTTTTAATCAAGTGCTTTTATTTTTGTTATGTCACCATTCACATACGAATTTACAAACATAAAGTGATTAGTTATAATGTTTTACAATTCCTTAGTCTGCAATATTTCGGAGCATGGGACGATAGTTTGGAACCCTTATTATATATAAAAAAAAAATCTATAGTCATGTATTATGTATAATAAAAAAGTTAAATATTGGTTTCTACATTACTACGACGTTATCTCAAGTTTTTATCAAATCCTTCACCAAATATAATAAACCATAGTTTACACCTTAGAGTCTAAAAGATTATTTTTAAATATGACGTTTATTTATAACCTGTAGAATAGTAAGATTGATGATATTGATATACTATCATTTATCAACTATTGCATCCCTATATAATATTATCAACAGCCAGGTGCTGTTATTTTTCAAAAATAAACTTGCAACAAGTGGATTATGCCACAGACTTTCCAATAAATACATAGTGCATGAAACATTACTTTAAATCTGACATTATTACCGGTAACCTATTTACCATAAAAACATACGCTTTTATGTAATCCGTACAAATCTTAAATGTCATCCAACGCACGATATTGTTATAATTTGAGATTAATACATTTTTGTTTTGTTCTCCCTTGTTTACATTTATTTTTTATTTTCAATACTATATCGTTATAATATATTATTCATTTTATTTGCGATACTAAAGACTTTCGAGTGTTTATAAATAAATAAATACTTAAATATTATTATAATTGAAAGGTTAGGACCTTCATAAACTGTATATTTTGTTAGAATATACAAAGTATCTAAATCCCTTTTATAATATTATACCAATGGTACTATATGCACAATGGCATGAATTTGTATAATACATATTATGTATTAAATGGGATTACACACGCTTTATAGAATTATTTAATATCTTTATTTTAATACTAATTGTGTGTTTTTTATACTAAATATACAAGTTATTATTGTTTAAATATATTAATAACTAGAGGAATACTTTTGATGTATTGTAAGTATTAAGACGAGAACCTCGTTAATAAGTAGGTCATTGTGATGGGTGTGTTAAAATTAAATTCAATGATAAATTTTTGTTTACGAAAAACGATTTGAGTAGAGATCAGTCAGCCTATATTACTAAGAATAATTTGTTATATAGGTATTTGTATTGTTATTAGTAATTTATTTTACTGTCCGTAAAACAGTACTTCGGTTGAATTATATTTTACCATATTATGTGTATAATATTTTATTGTTATGAACTTTAAAATAAATATCGATGTACAATAGATTAGTACAAATAGCTTAAAATGAATCAAACAATTTTGATTTGATGTTAAGTAAATAATACTATGGATTATGGTCAAAAGTTTTAATTTCGTTATTATTTTATATTCAAACGTTTATAAAAAAAAAGAACTATGAATATGTATTTAATTAAATCTCCAACAAAAATGTTATTATAAAAGTATTCTAAAAAAGTGGATATATCATTAAACAGTAGGTATGGAAATAGTAATGTAATTAAATGATTTTTAAGAAGATTTATTAAATTAAAAATTTGTTTCTAAGGTTTGTTTGTGTAATTTTGTACACAATGACAAAATAGTCAAGTGTTTATAGCATTCAAAGCTACTAATTTAAGTTAAGTCTCTTTGATTTCATATGTTAACGATTTAGTTTAAGTCATAGGTAGGTACTTAATTGTTTAAAATTCTATAAAGAGTGAAATTTGGGTATGAATATATTGTTAGCGTAAATGTAGGGTGTAAGGATTTATTTTAGTTGAACTTCTAATTGATACATTATTTTTAATAATATACTAGTAGCTTTTGAAGTTGTAGTTGTTGAATGAGGGTCTTATTATAATTGGGAGTTAGTTACTATTGTATATTTCCAGTAATAGTAATAAAATTGATATCTATATGTTTGATATACTTAATTTCTCTAATATTTTTGTAAGAGTAAGCTTGTACGTTTATAAGATGTAACTGAATTGGGAAGTTTGAAATGTTTATATAGAGAATTATAGATGTAAATTTCCATCCCAACGAGAATAAATAGACTTATAAAATATAAGCAAGGTGAATAATACTTTATTTTGGAAAACTCGATGATTTCAGAAGTGAAAGGGTTGAAGTTTGGAGACTTATGGAAGGGAAGTTTTCGAATTTTACATCATTAGTTTAAAAGTATTTGGTTAAAAAAAACGAGGGAAATAAGGTTCGAGAAATTGGTATACGTACAAAGTAACGAATGTTATTATTCTATATAGACAAAAATATATACTGTTATATTTTTGTATTTTAAAGTTAAAGGGTTTGTAACGAAGACCTTGTTTAATTGCTTTGTCAGACTACCATCTTTATTGAATATATTAAATAAATTATTTTCAAAATATGTCAATCAATTATTTAATAAAAGTATTTCGAGTTTTTTTCACCCAAGTATGTTTGTATTAATGAGAATAGGATGTCTGGTTTAACGGACATATAGTTCTATAGCTCAGCGTATTTTAGGTATGATTGATTTTGTGTTTTAGGAAATCGAATAAGATTTATTGAGGTTCTTATTTAAAACTAAGCAGGTGCAGTATGTATGATTTTAGTTAGATTGTTTGTTGCTGAATAATTTGTAGATATTAACTTAAAATTTAAATTGACTCCATATTAGACAAGGTCATACAATTTCTGATGGCCAATGTCCTTAACCTTAAGGCGTTCTTATAAGATTTGGATATACCTATGTAAAGTTAGGACTACTGAGGAGTGATCATAGTTCAGTTTTAATAGTTTTTAATTAATGCTATTTTGTATATATTTATACTATTGGGAATTTCAGTAAAAAAAGATACCAAGAATGAGATTTCAGGCAAAAATTTTGTAGTCCAAGTGAGGCGACATTTTTCATTATTTTAGACGAATTTGAATGTTAAAGGTTATTAGCAAGACCTCATGATTAATGTTTTGCATTGTAATCACTATAATTTATAAAATTACTATAGATTGAAAATAACAGCAAGAAAGTTTTAAAATTTGAATGAAATATTTTGATTGACTAGGCTGCAGTCGATTCAGCAACGTTGTTAGTTAATTTAATTGAATAAATCAAATTATTAAAACGGTTGAGCTTTTAATTGATTTAAAATTTAAAATTAGATTCGAAGGAACGATGGTAGTGTGTAATTAAGATATTTGACCGTCTCATAGTCTTTCCGATTTTATACACCGACACCAGCACTTGCTATTTAGGTGAACGCTAAGTAGAATTAGGGTTGTGCGGAGTTTATATTAATTCAATTATTTGAATTTCGGGCACTTTCGCTTTTTAGAACAAAGAGTAGTCTGAATGAAATGATTCCCAATTTTACTCCGAAAATGAAACACAATGATATAACACGGAAAGCAGAAATACACGTTTATCAGATGAATACCACTATGAGAGGAAGTAAGAAATTTGATAATTAACGGAAAAATAATGATTTTAGTTATTTTGTTGTAATTCGAAAAAAATATTATTCGTAGGAACTTTAAACTTTTGATTACTGTATGTATTGTTCCTTACTATATAGAATTGAATTTTCAAAATATTTACGTCAATTTTAAGCTATTCATACCACGAACTTTACACTAAACTCAGTTTTTCATAGAACATCGGTATTTTGACTTCTAAGTTATAAGTTATAACCAGATATGGCAATATTTCATGGAATAACAATATTTTAATTATTATTATGTGATTTGTTTTTGGAAAAAATTGTTTGAATTTATATCGTTTTATTAATAGAAAAAATAAATTATTTATAACAACATAAAAATTATAAGACGATATAATATTTTCCTCAAATTTTATTTTATTTAATTTTTTAATTTTATCTGTTCTCCATTATATTGACGAGGTATACACACACAGTGTCACAGTAGATATAAGCTACCATCTATAAATGACAGTGACTTCACCGGTTTTGGTCATTGTTAAATGATACTAAACGCATTGCAACTGTATGAACAATGTTTATGTTATTTGCATTAATTTTAAAATAAACAAATTTTAATTTTAATACTATGCCGTACAACATTTGTACAATAGTTACAATGTATAATACAAAATTAATTATAGTATGGTTTAATATGCACGGCAGTATTCCTGGTATTATACATAGTATATGTCATATGATATATAGTACATATTATACACGTTTAATACAAGCTATAAAATGATATAATAAAAAATAAATATAAACGGGCCGTACTTCTACATCACCAAGTCTACAATTTTACATCTAATATATTGTTAATGTTAAAAAAATCAATAAACGCGTGTTAGTGACTGATGGATATGAATTATTAAGTCTTTTCTTTTGTACTTGTATATAGAGGCTCGTTTCCCAGATTAAATGTTTTTTGAAATATAATATTATTATTGATACTTTTTATCACGACCATGGTGATGTCTCGACGGATTTTTTTTAATAAATAAATTTTTATAGTTAAGTCGTAAAACAAGAAATACACGCAAGCAAAAAATTGGAAAAAAAATTAAAAATAATATGTTGTATCCATATTGTGTACGTATATTTTAATTATGAATTATCTTTTTAGATTCTGAGCAGAGCGAGGAATGTATTGGTTTTACAATGATGTTTATTTCTTTTTTATTCTGTAAACACTTTTTCTTCCCCTAAACTTGCTCAAAAGTACAAGTGTAGCATATTTTCTGAAAGGTGATATTCTTGTGCTGGTATTTTAAAGATGTCATTTTTCGGTTTTCGAAATGACACTCGAAATAAAAGTGGTTAAAGGAAAAAAAATGTATAACTTAACGATTATGTAGGTAATATAAAATAATTACGGCTTTGTTTATCACCATAGAAACGAATAAAATTAAAGAAAAAATATCCCCTCGTCCACTCGAAATCATTTTTTATCGAATGCAATCATATCGCATTCAAATCGAATTACCTACAGTAAAATTATACTATCCTGTCCGAAGACTGAAGAGACGATAGACAAACATCCACCACCAAAATGCGCTGACCTAGTTTTTTTTTTCTGAGCATAACTATTTCAAATACATATATTTTTATACTTTTTTGAATTTTAAGTTTCATTCTTAACTTATCTTAACTCTTAAGTACCTGCATAATATTAAAACACCTGTATATGATATTTGATAATATAAAACAGACAATTATTGATGCGTTGTACTTAATATACTATAATTAAATAATAGTTCTTATCAATTAAATGTGTAGGAAAATACAGTAGTACTAATTAATAGTATTTTAATTCAATTATAAATAGAATAAAAGAAAAAATAAACAAAAATACAGTATTTGTGAACGAATAATGTTTGGAATTAATAGAATAAATAGTAGATAAAAAAAAGACGCCTTACATAATTTTTAAAAGATTTAAAATCATAAAATTTGTATACGTTAATATTGAATGTTTGACATGATGGTTTTAAATTTTTATATTATAATACTATATAAGGTACTTTGCTGGCCAAATACTTTATTATAACCGCATAATCGCATATTCATATTATATAGGTGTTATATATTTACATCTTGTACCATATTAATGATTTAGGAAGGTTCTAAATATTTATGTTTATAAACTTCAATTTAAGTGTATAAATTAAAAATCATTTACCATAAGTTTCATAGAAATCAAAGTGGTACTTATTTGCATAGACAGATTTAATAAATATTCAACAATGACATTTATAGTAATTATTACTTATTTATATTCAATCAAGTACCGATCTATTGATCTAATTTTGAGAATGATTGATAATAATAGGTGCAATGATCATTGGTTATAATTTCTTTCTACTTAGTCTGTATAATTTATAAATATATATATACATAATTTTTGAAACGATTCTTTGTGTTATTTGTCGAGTATATTATTATAATGATATTAGAATAATATAAATTACAATACATAATTAAAAATAATCTATACAGCTTACAAGCTACGGGTATTTCTGGATACAATTCCTTTGTTCAAATAAGTACAACTTTAGAAAGGTAAAATTAATAATCTTATAAGTAAAAATGAACAACAAGATTGACTAGAATCATTATATTGTATGAGTTTCTCTCAAGTGGACATTTTGTATTTAATTGTCAAAATGTATTTACTAATTAACGTAAATTATTTTATTCAATTATACTTATTTTGATGCAACCTATATTATGTTATATACAAAGCCATACTTTTGAGGGGTTAAAGTTCACCTCCTCTTCTTCTTTTTCGACGTAAGGCTTTATACATATATATATATATATATATATGTCATATAAAATAGCAGAAGGTAAACGGACACTTTGTACGATCAAAATAGATGGGTAATATATATTTTAAAAGATGAGATACTATTAGATTACTCAAAACCTTAGATCAAAAGCAAGCGATCTCAATTGCGATTGCAATCAGTATTAGTTTTGTGATATTTAAGAGAACACGATACGTCCTTAATGGACAATATTTTGAAACCACAAAATAAAAATTCCGGGCTTTTTTTTCCATCTCCGTCAGTTTACACGAATACATAAAATATCTAAAATTTTAAATTATCCAAAATGTATGAAGAAAATGCAAAAATGAAAAATGATTACAGCTTCAACGTTTTTACTAATTGAAGAAAATATGTACCTAATGAAATAGTTAATATTATGTAGGTATTCGACATTTTCTTAAGATCTATTTCCTTTGATTTCTTATTTTGATTCTACATTTATTCTACTGTATATAATATATATATAGTATATTTATTATTAATTTATTATTCTGTTTGAAATCTACAGTCAAAGTATATACATTTAAAACAGTATTTTCTACCTGAAATAGTACGAATTTTCCGCTCTTTTCATTTTTTCTATGCGACCGCTTATTGAGCATTAATGAATACTATAATAAATATAAATATAATTTCTAATACATTTTTTAGAAACTACTTGTGAATTTTTTTTTCAGATTCTGCAGGACGGAATTATGAAAGTATTGATTTTACAATGAAGAATAATTTCCGTCATTACCTTTCGAGACAGTAAAAAAGCTTCGATTTCTATTTTTGGAGTGTAGTTACTGGTAGAAAACTGTATTTAGTTGTCACTTTGAGGGTCAAATTTTTTTCAGTATTTTTACACCAATTTTTTTCACCTACCTTCTATACAGTTTAGTGGAATCCAGTAACCTTTTTTTAAACTTTCATTGAAATAAAAATGTTCTTTTTATAGGATACATTATATAGGTGCATTAATATATTTTCATCGACATTATGTAACACCTGCAAGCTTGCAGGCTGCAGTCGAAACGTAATTGGATGACATTTAAGTTAATAAACGATGGTAGATACCTATATCCATCGTGTACAGTTTTAACTGTGTACATACTTTTACCGAGAAAAAAATTGATTGAATTTGTAATACATTATTATTTAAACATATACATCTAATAAGACGATGCTATTGTTTTTTACGACTATTAAATAACGACAGAAAACAATATATAATATTGTGTTGCTGTTCAACAATAATTATAATTGCGCTTATGTAAGAAAGCGCAGAATTTTACCAATATCATATTATTGTACTTATTCCTACATTATTATACACACGTATGTATATAATACGCTCAAACTTTATTAATTACAATATAATATATTAACTCGGCGCGTACGTAATTGCATTGGAATATAAATATAATAATAATATACATATATTATATAATACCTACCTACACGCAATAATAGTGTGTGTGTAATGTCGAGATGCATACAATGAGGTGTAATAATATAATATATATTCGTAGCAGTACATATGTAGGTACGTATATATATATACGAATCACATCAAGTGTGACTTTAGTAGTTTTAAACCGTATAAATTATCCGGATACCCTAGTTTAACCCCTATTACATACACGGCGTGCATGTGTACCTAACTATAATATAATGACGTGACTGTATTTTTAATAAGCGTGTAATATAGGGGTGGTTTCGACCGCGGACGGTTGGGTTAGCGGGTTCGGTAAACGATATTATTTTCGCCTAAATACATATATATATACGTGTATTGTAATAATGTGGTCAGCAAGTTTACGCCATCACTTGTAAGTATTCGTAAATACACACACACACACACACACACGTGCCCGCAGTAGCCTCGACGGTGGCGGTGGTGGTGGTGCTGATGTGTTATGTAAGGGGTTTAATGTAGATATATATTGTGTGTGTCTGGTACATTATCTATATATATATATACATAAGAAATTACATAATTGAATTACGCACGCACTTATGACTTATACACACACGTCGAGTGCTTAAATAGGTGTCACCAGAGGGTTATACATATATGTGAATTCGATAAATACCATTGCAGTATCTATATATCGTATGCGTGTATAATACGCGTATTACCGATACACATAATACGATATAGCACGAGGACGTATCGCTTACACGCCGCCTCCTTCCGTCCGACGACACGTCAACAAACGCGAACAATCTTTCCCGCAGTCGTCCGATATATACCGCGTAGGTATACGTATATATAATATTATATATATATATACACAGGTGTACGGAATCGACCATGTGTGTATCATCGTTATATATTAAATTATTTAAGTCTTCACTGCCGGAAAACCTTTTGGAGTTTCGCGGCCGACGTTAAGCGCGCGCGCACGCACACACACACGTGCTCGCTATATAAGGTTTTACTTTTTATATAATAAAACAATGTGTGTGTGCGTGTGTGTGTGTGTGTGGGCTATATAACGTGCACGGCGCGTGTATGACGAGTGACAAACGTGAAACGCGTCGACTGCGATTAGCAAGTCGTCGGGTCCGGCGATAGAGACTCTCGACCGATGGTATTATATTAAACGCGTAATTCACGTCCGAAATATCGTTGAAAACGCGAAAAAGTCCGAACCGACGTAATCGCGAAATCGCGTTTTGTTTTCCATTCGGTACGTCGTTGTCCGTGTACCGCGTTGTGCCGGATGCGGAACGAGCTCGCGTAAAGATTGCGCGAACGCGATTTTAGAGGACCAAACGACGACGACGACGACGACGACGACGACGCGTGATGGAGCGGTGTCCTTTTTGGACCGCGATCAACGCGACGGAAACGAAGCTAAGTGTCAATATATTATGTATACAAACGTTTTTGCTAACACGCGCCATGTCACGTAAGACAACGTTTCACACCGTCTTCACAAAAAAATAATATAATTATATAATATTGTATTACGTGGTATATAATTATATATATTTTCTACGAACGGGGTGTAAATGGGTATGACATAGGGCTCGAAAGTTATTGTATTTGAAAACTCATAAAATTGATCGGATATCGACATAATATGGAATTTCGAAAATCGCACCGCGCGATATTATACATTAAACAAACTTGTTTTCGGGTGTACTATAAAGGAGAACACGCGAAGAAATTGACAGTATAATCGCTAACAATATCGAAAGACCCGATAGACCATAACGTAGGACGGAGGATTAAGACTTTTCAATAATGATTAAAAAAAAGAGATTATCTAACCTAACCTGGGTTGACACGGTGAATATTATTATCATAGAACACAATATACACATAAAGTTTTATAATTATATCATGATGAAACTCGCTGTTAGTAGATTGATACGTCATATTATATATAATATATTTATTTTTATTTTCGATGTTTTCATATTTCTCTAGCACCTATATGACTTTATAAATACCGCTAAACGTACCGCTCACTGATGTAAACATTTAGAGTGTATGAGAGAAAATACCAAGAAAATGCCTAAAATTGAAAAAATTATACAAAAAAAAAAAATCAATCATAAATACGCGCAAGTTCACATTACTTCAAAGTGAAAACGGGTTTATTTAGTTGTGGGTTGATTATTTTTTAGTCAATCAAAAAAAATATATGCAATAACTTCCGAGTCCTATTTATACAGATTGATTCCTTTATCAAACAACAATCATTATTTAAAAATCTATTAACGGTTTCGAAAATATTTTACTCACATAAATTCCAGTTGATGTAAAAAAATATTTTATAATATTTTAATATATTGTTATACCTTATACATTTTTATATTTTTTGAACAAAATGAGTTTTAAATTTAAATTTTTTGTTTTGAAATCGAAATTAGGACGAACAGTTTTAAGTATTTAAAATTTATGTGAGCTAAGATGATTGCCTTGCACAATTTTTGTTAATTACTCTGATCGATTATTTAAATTTTTTAATACTTATGATGAGTAGTCATAATTCATAAGCTATAGGTAGTTGTCAGAATTTCGATTTTTATGTATATTTTCACCCGAGTAAGACGTGGTCGCTTAAGAAAATATTAAAAAATATAATTTAAAAAAAAACTAAAATTATTTTGACTGGAAATTACCTATGTAAAAAAAAAAATGTATTTGTAAACAATGAGTGTTGTTCGATTAAAGAATCATCCACACTAGCTGTGTATAACATTAAAATTTATGAGAAATCAAGGGTTATAATATTGTGTTCATTTTATCGAAATTATCGTATGCGTTCGATGAGTAAATCAGGGTTAATATTTCTATCATATTCTCTCAAACGAGGAGTCCAAAACTACATAATATTATAGTTGTATTTAAAAAAAAAAAAATAACCTAACGATTTTCCATAATATTATATAATCATCGTAATGCTATAATTAATGCAAACACGATATTATGCATTAAATATTACAATGACAGTAGTATTAATAGTAGATACGCATTAAAATAATAAAGTAAGTTTCATTTAAACACAATAATATTGTGATAGACGACACAGTATAATATTAACCGTTAAACATACTTATAATATGATATTATATCGTGTATACATATTGTTGACATCCAGGCCGATTTTATGGATTTTTCTCGACTACTTCTCGCCAGTTTTACGATGCGCACCTCCCGTCACAATCAATTGATTTTTATGCATTATATACACAGGAGTGGATTTATGTTTTATATGCTTTCAAAGCTCATGAATTACGCACCAAAAGACTAAAAATTTAAAATCAATATATACTCGGTGGGAATAACGCATTTTTAAAGTTGAGTTCGTTTTAAAGATAATATATAATAATTCCTCGCTGCAATTGTGTGTGGGTGTTTTTTTTTTTTGTTGTTGACCGTCGGAAGTTTGTTTTGTTTTGTAATAATAATGCTCCGACATTTTCTGCATCTATAGATTTAGTTTTATTATAATTAAGTTTAGGTTATATTATCAAATTTTATTTATTTACTGTGTTTTTTATAGCTGCGATTCATATTTTTTTTTTCATTTAAAATTACTAAAACACCAATGTATGCGAAATTGCACGTCAACTAACGACAAAAGCATCCTATACATGTAAAATTATGACATAAAGTAATAGATTTTAAAATTGATTTACTACTATAAAACTATAAAACATATTGTACAAAAATCGATACCTTACAAGTAAAATAATCAATAATTTTGGAACGTTAAATTAAATGTCATAACTCATAATCATCGTTCGCACAATCGTGTCCGAAAAGGTAAGTCTGTGTTATCTGACTAATGCTGTATTACCCCGGATTTTGGTGGAGTAGTCAGACATAATCCACTCTAGACATGATATCGTACGTGGTAGCACTTAGATTTAGGGAGTAGGTAGATACTTTTTTACGATTATTTTATTTTTTTAATCCACACATTTTAAATAACTTTTAAAACTTAATTTAAAAATATTTTGTAACCCAAAAAACTATTAGATGAAAAATGTATATTTTATAATAACATGATAAGGTCTGTGAATTAAGGAAAATAGGAATTTCAAACAAAGGTCTATAACATGTTTTATGTTCGTTATGGTTCATGTCGAGTTGTCTATTGTTATTGGATTTTGAATGTATATTATATGCGTACCTCGTTATATAATATCAGTAACTACATAACTAACTTTCCCAGTATTATATATTAATTATTTTATTTTTAAACAATATAAAACTATGTATGATCGTGAAAAAAGCTGAAATTGAAATTATGTTTTAGAAGTGAAGAGAACGATTCGAGTTTGAAAGTTAAGAGGGGCCCATCAAGACGTCAATGTCGGGACTTAAATTTCTGCTTGTTATAATATAGTATCACGTGTATGTACTTAACACTAAAATAATGTTAAACTTACAGAATCCCCAATTTCAATAATTATTTACTGTAACTGTATAATGATACGAAATAATTTTATATCGTCGTATTCACCGTAATTTAATTTTTTTTTTTAAATGATACGCGTTTCTAATGTGCACGTTGTACGCGGTAAACATTCTTAATGAATATAATATTTGAATCGGATTTGTTGTTCATAAATCATATTTATTAATATTATTATTCTGCACAACTCATATGAATATTTGTATCGTACTTTATAATTTTATATGAACTTATATTTTAAATTGTACTAAATCACCGTACGAAGAAAACATTAATTAATTGTCTGCGTCGATCAATCCGATGAGACGTAAGCGTTTATTGAAGTCTGGTGAAAGACGAAAATAATATGTACGTTACAACTTTTATTATTTAGATCGATTTTAATAATATATGTAATATTATGCGCTATGTATAAATTGTAGGGCAGATTCGCTGTGATGAAAACAGCAGTCGTTTATTTTTTCTTTCAATTTTTCGCTTCAACAATTCTACAACAATTTTGATCACATTCAATATTGTCTTACGCCGTTGTTGAAAATATGAAATATACCATCGTCATATTATATAGGACGCCATCGTTCGGCCTGTGTAAACAAAACTATTGGCGGAGGACCATTTTTTTTTTTTTTATATACAGTAAAAACGCTTGGAAATTTAATAATTGGTACTCATTAGTAGTTGTTCTTATATAGAAATTGAAAACAATCATCGAAAATATGCAGTACGATTTTTTTTTCTATACGCATCTGAAGTTCAAATTTTAACAATATTACAAAAATTTGCTCCAACTGTTTAGAAGAAAAGTATTCATACTGTTTTCAACATTAATATCTAAGACCTGAAAATGTAAGCAAAACAAGTTTTCCATCCTAAGTTGTTTTTACGGTAGTCGGTAATAACTACACTATGAAAATATTAATAATATACAGTCACTTGAAGAATTTCTGGTCTAAGTCTTTGTTGCAGTTGTTGAACGAGAATTGAGAATTTAAGAATTTTTATAGGACATTAAAATCGTATAATATATAATTCAGGCTATGAGAGAGGACTACAGTCAACGTTATACCTGGATTAACCCGGGAAAATTCTGTGTGAATCAAGCGGTAAAACGATTGGATTACAACCAAAGCCAAAAGCCTCATCTTATATATAAAAAAAAAAAAATAATAATCTTAATTTGTATCATTATAAGGACGATTGTTTGACTAAGTGCTCGTGAAAAATAAATAATTTCATTACTTTATCGTATTGTAAATAGTGAAATTATTGCAATGGCGAAAGCTGTTGTTGACAAGAGAGAAGTCTTACACTTAACCCAAATCCAATGCATCCAAAAAAAGATTAATTTAAACTGGCAAAAGATTTTGTAATATTCTCGTAGCATAAATGACATTTTCGTTAATTATTTATCAATATTTATTCGAAATATTACTATTTAATTTATTCACATAGTGTACACTGTACATAATAATATCAACCGAAGGTTTAAAGTGGTTGATGCGCTGTATTGATATTAGTTGAAGTTCGTAATTAAAATTTTATAAAATTATCGAGTGTCATTATTTCTCTCTGGAATACATACCTACTACAAAATATTTTAAAAAATCTCAAAATATTGCAACAACTGTCATCCACAGTTTTATATAATAATGTTAAAAACATACAAATATAATATAATATAATATATTTGCTAAGAATATTATTATTTATATTTTATGATTAGTTTATTGTTTTAAGTGATTAATTAATCGATGTATGTCTTTTTAACTTAAATAGTTAAATTTATCTTATCACTTAATCATAAAATAATCATTTATAATAAACGCTAATGGTGTTCGATGGGTGTTGGGTTGATTGTAGGTGGACAAAGAGGCTTTTCATCGAAGGCACTTTGCTTATTTATCTTAAATCAAAAAAAAAATATCGTTACTGCTTAATTTTTATAATATTACTATTTATAATATGATGATTTTGTTTTATATGTATTTATAGAATATGCATAAGTTTTCTGATAAATTACAAAATAAAAAACTATTAGGTAATTTTAAAATATTTTTATTTATCATAATTTAAAGTCACTTTTAAGTCTGAATAGAATACCAATATTAGATCTCAAGCAGGTGTTTCGTTTTACTCACTCCATCCCAAAACAATAGTTTTAATTTATTATACAAAACAAAAACAAACAAATAAAAGAAAACCATTCAATAAATGACCTCGCATTCTTAAGGTATCTTTACTATTGAAAAAATCGAAAAATAACCCTGAAAATACCATCCAGAGTAGATATTATTATTCAATCTTTAGTGCTATAATATTATTATAACATTATAATTCTATTTTGGTTTAGCCAAGTAATGAAATTTATTGTACTTTAATTTACCGGCAAAAAATGTTTATAAAGGCATAAAATATAAAACTAATAATTTTAAAAGTAATCGTTATATTCTTCTGGTTCGGAACCTAAAATGGTAAAATTAGTAAAATATGCAAAACGATACAATTTAAGTTTTTCGTGTTGTGAAATACGTATATTTACTGTAACTATAATACCTACATAATTCCCCTTCTAGAAGTATTAAAAAATTCAAATTATGATAATATTATGTATTGATATCGAACTAATATAAATTACTAAAAACAAACCATGACGTTCGATAATATAAATAACAATTATTTTATTCTAATAATTGAATAATAAAGTTATCATGGTGGTGGCATACGTTGTTATTCTACCTCTATGGTTTGTATCAAAACATTATAAGCGTTTGCTTATCCTATTTTGTGTATTATAACCCAATCCTTTTAAAAACGTTCTCAATCTTAAAATACAAACTCAGACATCACGTGTAGTATCAAAACGAAAAAAAAAAGAAGTGGTCACAGTGTCGTAATTATGATTCAGGAAAGGATTAGGGATGTAGAATCTCACTCTTGGATTTATATTTTTTGTAGATAATTTTTTTTAATTTGAAAACAAAAAATAACGGTATTCGATCAATTTTGTACTAGGTATCCATCTTATTATGTTTTATAAAACTACTAAATATTTATTAAAATCTGAATATACCAAACAATAATTTAATTCCCTGGATTTCTAGTGTGTTTTTAATTGATTATTCTGTTATTAATCATTATAGTCTAAATGTATAAAAAATTATCGTATTTTTTTCAGTAGGTAATCGTTAATTTTTGAAACCAAAAAAGCTATAGAAGCCATATTCTCATATAAGTGCTCTCCGAGGTTTTTTTTTTTATTTTTTCTAGATGGTTAAAAACTGCTGCTAAAACAAAGAAACTGAAAAAAATGTAAAATAAACAATAATTTCTTCGACAGACATAAAAATTCTTTGCGATCAATACAACGTTTACCAAGTTAGATGTATATTATTATAAATTAATTAGTTCTATGTACTATAAAGACTTCGAGTTTTCATAATCCAATAAAAATATTTATTATTATCTGTTATTATACATTTTTAAATATCGTTTATTAATAATATTACTTTGAAATTGTTTTTGTTCAAAACAAAGTACATATTTTAACGAGGTATTTAAATATTTATTTTATAACTATTATAATTTTTTTATATATTATATCAAAAAATAAAAATAAATAAATAAATAAAATTATGTATTATTAAAATTATATCGATGTATACCTAAGGCCTTAATCCCTCTCCACTGCAGAGCTGCTTATAGTAGGTGCGTTAGTGTATAATTATTATTGTTATTCACAATGCACATTTTACAGATACTTTTTTTCTCACAATAATATCCATCGTCATTTTACAGACGTTGCGGTGTGTATCTCGACTACAGCACCCAACACGACGTAAAAATCTATCGGACGAATCCGCGACGCGCCACAACGAGGGCTGCTAACGTAGCTGCTGGACACTGCTCAAGATTAAATAATAAAAGTGCGTACACGGGCGCACGGTCGTAATGAAAAAAAAAAATAAAAAATAAAAAAAATAACCGTGCGCTCGACAACTGCGTGCGAATAACTCTTGTGCGTGTGACAGCGGCTATTGTGGCAGCGCCCCGCAGACGACGTCATCATCGACGCCCGCGACCGGAAGGACGTCGTCGTGGAACGAACGATATCCAGAGCTATCCGCCGGAAACGTTCGTAGGTACACCGTCAATGTCTGGCGCACATGAAAAAAAAAACACATTTGATGTAGCTGCTGGACACTGCACAAGAATTACTTAAAAGTCGCCACTCGGACTTGTATAATGAGTCACGTCTCATGTACACACGGACGGTGGCGGCGCGCACACGTCTTGTGCGTGTGACATCGGCTATGTCGGGTGTGCGCATAACTACGTCGGCGACCGTACCGCAGCATCTGCCGATGTACCGCAGATCCGGATTATCCTGTGGTGTTATTGTGCCTAAGCTGCACTCTGTATAGGTGCAGCGATTACAATATAATTTGATATATATATATTCGTAGATCAGATCCTATGACTCGAGATAACTCGTGTGCGTGGTGGACTTAAACATGAAAAAAAATTCCTGTTTACGTACCATTTTTGTTTTGAAAAATAAAAAATGTTTCGTTTCATTACCCCGCGGTGTAGTCGACTACTAAAAACAATTATAAATTATAGACCGGGGCGTGATTATAACAAATAAACTAATGATGACAGTAAATCGTTTTTAACTTAAACCCCATATAGATAACTCAATGATGTTTTATGAGAATATTTATCATCATAGTTCTCTCCAGTGGCGTATATAGGGGAGGAGGATTTTTTTTTTTTTTTAAAAACAAATTTCGGTTTTATTATAGTTTAGTATTAGTTAAAATCTATTTTATCAATTATTTATTTGTTTAATTTTTATTGACATTTATTTTGCTATATTTTTTTTAAAAATTTCATATTTGTTAGTTTGTAATTTTTAAATATTTGTATTAAAATAGGCGCTTAATTTTATTGACAAACAACTAATTTGTTGTAAAAGATAAAATATAATGTATGGTGGTGTAATGTGTTTTTATTAGAACTTTGTTCCTGTAAAGAAGATATATTTTTTATTAACATAAAAAAAAAAATTAACTAAAAATGTAATTTTTATTTTTTAATTTAAAAATATGTCATACTTGTTAAGTATAAATAGTATAATATGTAATTAACTTATGTATTTTACTAAAACTTTTAATTTAACGTATCATATTTTAGAAAACCAATACATGTAATAATGTATAAAATACTCCCCCATATTTATATTTTAAGGTGTATAATGTATATATTATATAACTCAAATTACCGTCAAACAATTTTTTTAGATTTGGCATTTAACATTTATGTTACACTATAGTGTAACGCCCAGGTAACAGTGTTTCAAGCCAGGTGTTATAGGACAACTAAATACTACGGGTTTCCAACCATGCACGTCATCGAGGTACACACCAGGGAATATATTATTGTAGATTTTGTGTTGTATTTGGTTTATAAGTGCAGGAAGAGAAAATGTCGAAGGTAAAAATTTGAAAAATAATGAAATGGATAAGCTCGATATACTTATTTATTTTGATGGTGTTTAGCTCGGAAATGATTACAAGACGTTACAGCCACCGTCTAAAAAATATATTTAAAAATAATGACACAGTACAATTTTTGCTGCAAAAATTTTGCACAAAATACAACTATTTAAGCGCCCCTTCCGGCATTCCTTAACCATTTCTTTAACACATCAACACCAAGACTAACTTTGAAAAATAATTTGATCTTTCTACAATGAAAAACCTATATTTTTCTTTTCGTTTCATTTCTAACTTTAAAAAATTGTAAATGTTTACAAGAACATTATTAACAAGTATGATATATTAATCATAATTATGAATCATAACGTATACAATACACAATATTATATACGTTACAACCACCGTCTAAAAAATATATTAAAAAATTATGACATTGTACAGTTTTTGCTGCTGCAAAAATTTTGCACAATGGTTAACACGAGTATATACTTATCTATGATTAATAATACTCAAACTACATTATAATATACAGGTACGACCCGTACAAATGACAATAACAATATTGTAAAGGAAAAACCTCGTGAGGGAGGAACTAAGATGCTCGTTGACGTTCAGTTTTCATATTACGGTTGACGGTGATAATAATAATAATAATAATAATGGCAATTATATGGCTAGATGTGATCACAATATTATACAAGGGAATGGAATATAATATACATGTACATAAATAATATACCGTGAACAGATACGCAGAACACAATACGCGCCAGGATATTACCTTCTCGGGGGCGTTTTGGAAAATCAACCAGCAATCGTCGACCGCCGTAGAATGTGGGTCGTTTACACTCCATTATGTCGAACATGGTCTCTGTAGTCCGGACTGAGCCTCCGCGTGAATACAAATTTTCCCGGGGCCGGTGCTATTTGTTCCGGGTGTGTACCGTTCGAGACGGCCAAACCGGAAAGAGTACCTACCACGCCAGAGGTAGAGGAAATATGTATTTTTCTTTTAAGTGCTGCAGGCAGAGATAATTAAACGTTCTTGTAGACATTATAATATTATGACGTGATGTGTGCGACGGTGCGGTGGTGCCCCTCTCGAGCACCCGTTCGTTATACACCTAACTACCTAATAATAATAAAACAATAGTAACATCATCATCTAATAATAATGAATGAGATGACAAGCAATTTATACTGTATAATATCGTGTTAAATCAAAGTGTGTATTTCGTTGTTGTTTAATAATATAACGCCAAGACGTTATACGTCATAATGACAAACGCCATTTATGTAATGTATAATATTATCGTCTGCAAATAAAAGTAATTATTGCGAGTAAAATTAGTAATTCATTCCGTTAACGTTTGATTATTTACATTAATAACTTTATGTCGTAGGAATACGAAAAAAAAAATATTAAATTATTAAAGTGTAATAATAAATTAATTTTTATACTAGGTAAAATTATTTTAAGTACCTATATTAATTGTATTGGCCAATCCGAAAGAAATACATTTTTTTCTTTTTATCACGTAATTCAAATTTATTTTGCAGAAATCGTGTGCGACGTACAATTGACATGTTTGTTTTTTTTTTTTTTTACGAAAACTGCTTATATAAATATCAAAAAACAAACTTCTCAAAGCATAATATTCTATGTCTAATTTCCATAATAAAGCTTCGATGATATAGTAATAAAATAATGTTTACTGTTTTGTAATGACTTGTTTTTAAAATATTTCAGTTGTATTATAGCTAAGGCTATTGGTTGTTATGACCTTTTTTCCTGGTACTACGAACAGTTTAAACGTCATTATTAATGATTTCTATTGGATATAATATACTATAAAACATATTATAATATGCATCTTTTTTTGTATGCAAAACCATGTGTAAAAAGAAATAAATATTTTCTAAACAGGTAAATAAAATGTCGGATTTTTCAGGAAAAATTAAAAAAAAAACTGTTGAACTAGTTGAAATTTGTCATGACCTACATTTAAATATATACTTCAATATTATATTATTATGATATTATTACGTGTTTTATAATAAATAACACACTAAATCCTCTATTTATACGGACACCTCTAAATAACAGTTACCTATAAATAGTCCGTGTGTCTTCGGCAACTATAACTACAAACTTTCTACGAACTGAACCTTCTAAAAAGTGAACAAAGTTTCCAATTGACCTTAATTGAGCGGTAGGTGTTTAGAAGTTTTACTGTATATCTATATATAAATAATATACTTAAACATTAAATCGTACATATAATTTACATACATTATAAGCAGTACATTTCACTTAATGTAATCGCTTTGGTGCAGGTCATTTTAATTTTATCGACTAGTTGGTATCATAAAAATCATTTTCAAAACATATTATATATTGTGTGTTTTTACAGTTCTCGGGATAGAAATATAATTTTTTTCCTGGCCGTTTTGTGACGTCATCTAGATTTGTTACATTCATACTATTCTCGCTGTTATTATATTGCTTTTTAATCTGAATTTTCACAAGGTTACCTCTAGCAATCAATGATCAATATAATTACTACTATATTTAATCATAATTTTAATAACATTATGGTATAAATCGTTTATATAATGACGTTGATGGAACCAAAAATAATTGCTTATGATAACCAATAGTCATAACAATCAAAATTCAAAAAAGTTATAACAAAACAGTACATTGTGTTATTATTATATTTTAATTACAATTCATTCTAACTATGTATACTACTTTTTATTAAAATTTATACAGAGTATTCATTACATATTAAAAAAAATCTATTACTTTTGTTTGTAACTTGTTTTTTTTTATATATATATATAACAATTGTGCTGTATTTTCGTTTTTACTTTTTCAATGTTTGTTTTGATCTTTTTTTATTAATAGTCATATAATAATTTGACACTGGTTGTTTAATTCACTCATGTTTTTAACTTTTATCTTTATTTTTATTCAGAAATTGTTTTGATTAATTATCTATGTATAATATATGCATTATTTTTTATTTGTGATTGTATCATTCTTAAACTAAATATTTAAATTATTTTATCTGTATTTACCTTAATGTATATATATATTCTAGTATACACAATATACATATATGTTATATCTAAAAACTGTCACTTTATAAATTATAAACTGCAATATTGTTTCTACAACAATGAACATTATTATTAATATTGTTTTCTTATATTAAAATGTATTATTGTTATAAGCAATAAAATAATATGTATATTGCGTAAATATTATAGATGAGCTAAATTTTCTAAAAAAAAAAAAATGTTCTTATATCAGTATGTTAATTATGTGGCAATTATAAGAACATTATAACATCCCATACAAATTAGCATGTATAAGTATGAAATTTTCAGGACTTTTTATTGTAGGTCATTAACCTGGTAATTCTGGTCTCATTATATTATGTATACATATAAACGGTTTTTGCAGTATATTTAACGGATAAGATATCAGTTTTTTTTTAATATTATAATTACATTAAAAAATTATCTTGGCAATACATGCGTTAGTTTTCGTAACGATATTTTATTAATATTTAGGTTAATAAATTTAGTATACTTAAGATAAAATCACGATTAAATAAATTATAAACTTATAATAAAAATATATATTTTTTTGAAATTTCAGAGTTAATATGATTTCTTTTTAAAATTGTTTTTTTGCTTATCAATACAAAAAAGTATATTTTTTATTATTATAATACATCTTTATTATCGACCACAATAATATACTAGAAAAATATTTTAGCAACTTGAATTATAACAACTATACTGAACATACGTACAATGACACACTGCAAGTTCAAAACTACAATTTAAATGTATACCTGATTTTTGTGATATAAATTAATCAATTTTAAAAGCCGTACAAATATTGAATTGATAAAAGCAAATAAATATGATTCAATTATATGGTATTTTCTGGTACACGGTGATTCTAATAAAAGGATAATTTAACATTGGCTAGTAGCAACATACGATTTATTTTAGGTTTTCCTTTTTCGATTCCAATAAACAGTTGATTCTATAAACTATTGATCACATTAAGTAGGATTCGTTTTATATATATACCTTGAGTGATTCACCATGCTCACTTCATTTTTCTTTTTCAATAATGCAGCTATTCATAATTTGATTTTTGAAATTTTTAAACTTATTTAAAGACTATATTTTCTAATATTTAAAAGTTTTTGTACTACTTAAGGATTTTACTATGAACATTCAAAATTTTCAACTATCAAAAACAACCATCGTTTTTGAATGTCATTCAACATTATTTACTTACATTTTAAAATGTAACATTTACTTAAATTTTACATTTTTTCTAAAAATGTTGACTTAATTTATATTAAATATTAATGTTAATAGTTAATACTTAAGATTATCCGATATTATATCTAGTTTGTATTTTTGTTAAACTACTTTTAAGAGTACTTAATACGAACAGTTTAATAACTAAAAAACTACAGGTTCGAATTTTGAATAAAATACTTCAGCATTTTCAAAAAGTCGTTTACTAAGTAATTTGCAGTAAAAAAGGTAGGATCTTATTTAAAAAACACCATTTTTTTATCACCACTTCGCATTTAAGAAATAGCTGCAAACAGTCTCGTCAATTTTAAAATATGGTATTTTACGGTATGCTTAAAAAATCACAATTTGAATTAATTCAATATCAAATTAAAAAAAATGGGGGTGAGTATGCTTGGTGATTCGTTCGACACATAATTAGTACATTAGTGTGTACGTATATAATACATACTGTTAGTGGGTTGTATTATTATTAGAGACTATTATTTCCGAATTCCATCCTGTTTGGGTTGAGCTACCTATAGTGCATTAATATTGTATAATGTGCATAGCGCTTTCGTCAGACGACCAACGAATACAGCCACCGGAGCCGGATGTTTGGCATACACAATTCAGTATCCACCCTAGGTGCATAGAAACGTTTGATGTTTCGTCAAAATAAAAATAAAAACCAGCGTGAATTGTTGAATTATACACATGGACTATGGGAGGACATCGCACAACGAATTGAATGGCTATGCGAAATTTTAATGAAAACCGAAAACATAACCATACACGATAGTAACGTTAAAACGTAGAACAATAGAATCTACAAAAGAGTTCAATTATTTTGTTGCTTTTAAAATCAATCGATCTATAATATAAAACGGATGTGTCATAGACCAAATTGGTTTTTGTGCTATATCTTCGACTTTTCTTAACAAACGCACTATAATACGAAAACGTAAAAAATTGAATCTCTTACAAGTAAAACATAATTTCCACGTTAAATTGTATGCTGGAAATAATATAGGCTCGAAGTGATCAAATACAGCAATATATATATATATATATGATACAGATACACTTTTTTAGGAAAAAAATAGCTACAGATATGGACAAAAACAAATAGAAAAACCATATCATTGTAAAACTAATCACGCGTTTATTATTTCATTCAGAATCTAAAAAAAAAAAAAATTAAAACAAATAGGCACTGTTGCATTAGCTGACCAAACTTAGATAATATATATTACTCTTCAATTTTATACATATGTATATTGTATATATATTATATATATATGCATATAAATATAAATAATATATAAATATCATTACTATCTCCCATAGCGTAATATACAATTATGTCGTAATTTTAATAATCCTATAATCATAATTGATTTAGATCTTAGTAAAAATAATATAAAATTAAAATGCAATTTATTATATAAACTAAAATGTAGTCAGAAAAAAAAAGCTCAAATTATTGCATTTCGTCAATACTAAATAATGTACATTAGTGTCATGTCTTGGTTTGAAGCGGTAATGAATCGCCACACCAGAAACAGTCAAGACAATAATTAAGTATTAAATATTTAAGAAACAAAATGTAATATTTTGATCAGGTTAAAATCGTCTGTTATACAGAATTTATGTTTTAATTATATACAATATAATAATATACATTATACACAATAGCTTGCTTTATGGTATTTAAGATTATTAGGTAACCTATTGTAAAAATCAACGTGAAGTACAAATTTTATTAAATGCAATATGAAATTCAACTACAAAAATATACTTGATATAATTTATTTCTTAATATAATTTAAATCAGACTAGAAATATTCATTCACAATATTAATATTAAGTAGGTATATTTATCACAAATCAGAATATTATAGATCAGACTAATAAGTTATTATCTTTTATTGTATAGACGAACGAGACAATATGGATATGGCCATAGTATTTTTCGGAACAATAAACTAATAAATTTAACTCTACACGGTACACGTCTATGATATACCTACAATAACAAAAGAAACGATGATTCATCGATTCACGCGTAACGAAACGATTTAAATCGATCACGATCTATGAACGCAATGATTTGATAGAATGCAACGTCAGTCGAACTCGCTTTAAACTCTCGTTATATCTATTAACTATTCGTTTAATGTTACTGAATGTACATCTAACAGGTAAGTAGGTAAGTTGTGGAAGTTAGTTGAACATAATATTCTTCTTTGATAATTACCTACATTCGAAATTGGCAAAATAAATTTTAAAAAAAACCCCAAAGAGAATATATCATGAATCATATATAAGTACATAACTAAAAAGATAGAATTAAAAATATCAAAAGGTAAAGTTAATTTATAATGTGATCAAACAAAAATATTTTAAGCAAACCTTAGTTGTATAGGTAGGTATACAAAAATTTAATGTTAATCGTAGACAATACTGCAATTTTAGTCAATATTACATCAATATAAAACATAAAAACTCAAATGCACAATCATTGGAAATTATAAAAAATAAATAAAATTCTGCGCTCATATCTAATGCATTAGAAGTAATGTTGTGCAACTATACTGATCGGCTCTACTCATTCCATCTACGTAAAAACTCAAAAAACATTAAAATACATTTGTTTCAAAGATCATAATAATTTCTAGGTGTGGTATTCTAATATTTTACACACAGGATCGTACAGATTTTTAAGTTTTAACGTTCAGTTTACATATTCAAATTGTGGATAACTTACCAACACAATCGAGAACGATAGTAATATATTATTATATACATTTTAAGAATTTTCATAAATTTAATCATTAATGTTATTATGATAGTGTAGAGCCCGTCAATAATTTGGAATATTTATTAGAAAATACAGTGCTTAACGTCTGTGCAAAAATTTACAAATTTTATCTATTATTAAACAATGTTTCAAAGCAAAATAAAAATACATCTAATGCAATACAATGTTGTGATGTGACATTATTAATGTGTTCAACATTATATATTATTATGTTCAATACTTGTATAGTCAATGAACACAACCGTTTGTTAAATAATATGTAGAATTTAAATATAAAATGTATATGCCAGACGATCTTACGAATATATACCACTTATAGTATTATAATATTTATGTGTGTGCATTGATGTATTGCTAAAAAACTTTGTGAGCATTATTATTTATAACAATACCTAGTAAAAACTTTAAAATATATTTTTTTTAAATGTCCTTTTTAAATCATTTTATGTTAATTCTAATTAGGTATGTACATTATTTTTTGAATAGTGTTTTAATTAAAAACCATTCAATATTTTATTACATTTATTATACTTATAGTATATTAAATAAATCTGTTATTTTGCATGATAAAAAAAACAAAATTATTTGTCTCAATAATCATTCATATAATAATTTTATTAAACGACCAAATCAATATAATATAAAATATAGGCGTTAGGTTAGGGACTTTCAATTTTAGGTCATTAAACCTATAAAAGTATATGTATCTACAATAAGTGTCATTATAAATAGTTTTTATTGTACTAGTTTTTACTTTTTTTTTTTTATACTTATTTTCAATTTCACGATTCATCCTTTCAATATATACAATAAAAAAAAGAAAAATAAGAAAGATTTGATGCTTTGAAGTCTGGTGATGCTAGAGTGGCTTTGATAGGTTTTCCATCTGTTGGTAAAGTATGTATAATTATAGTTTTTTTTAACCTGTTCATTTATCCATACTAAAACAAATAATCGTTTTTAATATTAAGGGTTTTAAAGTAAATATATTATATTATATTATATATTATATTTGTTTATTCTGTTGTACCCTCCTCGTACCGATGTACATACCAACTAATTAAATATATTTTAATGTACTACATGATAATATAATGATTATGTGTTATTGAAAGAAAATCCTTATTGTATGTAATCACGAAATTCATAATATATTTCGAAGGTTTGGTAACCTAGAGTAATCACTCAAATTATGTGTATAAATCTTATCAGTATGTCATTCATAGTCAAATCGGACCTGGTTTAACAATGGTTCAATAGTAGTTTAACAATAGTTTATTTTTTTTTTGTTTTATTCGTAGATAATAAACTTTACTAAGACCATAGACTGAGTTTAACGATAAACCTCCGATTTATAAACTAGGCCAACACTAGGTTTAAAGCTGGTTTATAATAAAAAATAGTGTTACCTTATTACCATTTAATTTAATTTATTTATGTTTTAAAAATTTGTGCGCTTTATACTTAAGAAAAATGGATATTGCTAATGTATAAAACGTTAGACGCGTAACGAATTTAAGAAATTTACATGTTTTTAAACAACGGAAAATATACAAAATTCATAAAAGTCCATACAACGAACTTACCAATAATGAATTTAGCAAAAAATATAAATTTTTGGAAGCAGAATACTTACATATCAACATATCGTGCACAAAATTCTTGACATTTTACCTCGAGCAATTAACAATTGTGGAAAACCAGTTTCGCCGAGCTTACAATTTTTATTGCACTTTGTTACTTAGATAGTGAACTAGTAATTATTGATTATAAATAAAGTAATACTTCATTTATGCATTTAAAACAAATTGGAAGTACCTACCTATGTTATTATAATATAAGGTTCAGGACGACAATGGCAAATTACATTGTGTTAGTCAACTGATAGTTAGTCGATGTGTGAGTCGTTTATAGAGCAATTGCATCTTTAAAAAAGCGGGCAAGTGGGTACCGTTCTGCTGTACATTAGGGGGTGGGGTTGACCTCGGACTAGGGTAGGTTAAATTTGAATGCAATGATAGGTATCATTGTATACGAAAAACGATTCTGAACGAAGATGATTTGTCAGCCTAGGATATAATTTCCAGTGGTTGGTGAAAAAGGTGGTTTATGTTTATGGCCTGAATACACCAAAATTTAAGTTCTTTTATAATTATTGTAATCTAAACTTATGAAAAATCTTGTATTGAATTTTAAATTCTTAACTACAAATATAAACATTTTCATGAATTATACCTACAAAATAATTTGCAAATATTCATGATTTTGACGAATTTTTGTCAATACTTAAACTTCAAATGCTAATAAAAAAAAATTGTGAGTGTGTATTCTTATAATTTTTGAATCATTTTAAGACTAACTTATTAGAAACTTTGTATTAGATTTTCAAGTATTTTGACTAAGCCAAAAAAGTTTATCGATATTCAAAAAATAAAATAAAAAATAAAAAAACAAATATTTCAAATAACTATAAATAGCATTAAAATAAGTGAAATATTTTGAAAATTAAATCTTGTAAAAAAAAATGACAATCTAAATAACTGGTAAATTTCAAACATCTAAGACTTATACTTATTGAATAATAACAAATATTTAAATTCGTGTGAAGATAAATCCTTATCGTTATGCGATTTCATAAAAATTTAAAATTCAAACGTACTTAAAATTTTTCCTCTATTGATGATTCCAGTTTTCTGTATAGCTATTTGAAGGAAAACTTATGAAAAACTTAGTATTGAATTTTTCATCTTTATAATATAATAAATAAGTATTAACTAAGATTGGTTATAATATATAAGTAAATTTACTTAGTTCGTCCACCTTGCACGTTTGACCATTTGTCAGAATATCAATATCACCAACACGATTAATATTTTGTTCTGAACGGAACTCCTAATTATATGACGTGTCTTCGTCAGAACTATCGTCAATAACGATCATGAATGAATCATCTTCAAGCGTATGTTTTGCAGCATAGAACATAATAAAATTAAGTATTAACATTGAATATGTCGAGGCGGCCTAATTAATACAATCCACTATCAACTAATCCAGACTAGATGCACCCCCTTTGCCAAAATGGGTGTGTTATGATCAGAACCAGATTTAGGGTTGTGGGGACCCCATAATATCGAAATATAAGAATTTTTAGTTGATCTACATGCTTTAAAACTTTAACTTTAAAATTATATTACCTACTGATGGCCGATGGGTTATTCCCTAATCATTCTATTAGTTTCTTATTACGTCAATTTTGCTTATTGAATATAATTAATACAGATTTATAAAATGTTAATACAATTAATAAGTAAATATAAGCATGGATAATACAATTCTATTCTATAATCAATGATATACAAGTAACCTACAAGTCATCTCTTTTTATTTTTTAATTTAGTTCATCAAAACCATTGAATAAGTGTGCAGTGTGAATATTAATGTTATTAATAAAATCAGTATTTTTCTTGTATCTGGATTTTATAAATTATTGATATGGAAAAAAACAGATAGAATCAAACAAAACTGTGTTTTTAGACACTGGGCAATATTTTTGCCAGTAAAAAAAAAAACATACTTCGAACGTAGTGTATATAAATGTATAATAATTTATACAACATACACGAAATAGTACTAGTTTTGAAATTCAAATAACTATTATAAGTTACAACTCATCACTCAACACTGTAATTGAGTAATTCTATTAATAGTAATGGTAGAAAATTACCAATCCCAATTTAGTGATTTGTTTAATCACACACTAATAGCGTCACTTGTCAAACTTAAAAAAAAATAGACTATTTTTCTGTAAATTACTAGAAAAATTAAAAAAAAAAAGTAATTATTTTATGGGAATCTTATTAATTGAATATTGTGGGGGCAAAGTTATTTAGTTAGTTAAATTTCTTTAAAATTTAATTTAGTTATTAATTATTATGCATTTGATTAAAGGATCGACTTGCAGAGTTTCCTATTTACTCAATGGAGATTAAATAAAATCCGAACTATAATTGAGATTTTCTGACCATTCAAAGATGAATTATAAACAATTTAGTTACTGAACAACGAAAACGTTGAGATATTACTTATCTACGGTATCACGAATTTTTAACTTTTTTCCATTAGAATCAAGCTCATCGTCATTTTTTGGCGCTGTCCATTTTTCTTTCGTTTTTTAACGAATTAGAAATAAATCCAATAATGAACGTTAAAGCATTTGAGACTCACCACCTTGGACGAAATCTGCAACAAACTTCATGAGTACACGTTTGGGTACATTGATCAAAATGTCAACACATAGCGTTTTTAGTCTAAATGTTGTAAAATTTGTCGAAACCACAAAAATTTAAAAAATTTTGCGTTTCTTTAATAGCTTGAAAGGGTTTCTCAAAAATATTTTTTACAGAAACTTAAAATTCTTAAAAATATGTGTTAATTTTGTTTTTTTGTTAAGACATTTTAAATTTAAGTTTTGAAAAAAATTGATATTTAAGCGAAAAATAACGATTATTTTATTATTTTTAGTTGCATACAAGACGTATTCTATTTCTAGGGGACTTGAAACTGTTATGATGAGTACTATATTTTTCTATATACAGTGAAAATTTAAATGTACTTTAATTTTAAGCTATTGACTATTTTACATTTATAAAACGAACCTCTTTGCACCTTTCTAAGCCTAAATAATATTGATCGACTCTAAAATCAATAATAATAATATATTATGACATTATACTACTATAAAAGTTAAATATATTAAAAATGTGAATGTTTTCAACAAAAATTAATTCAATCTACCACATTATTAAATCTAAATTAAATTAAATATTTAATATATTATAATGGTATAATTCAATATACTCACTCATATTACCACAGATGTTATATTATTTCGCAAACAATGATTTATCATTAAATTCAAGTTTATCGTTTACAGTTACACAAGTTACAGTAGTATAGTAACAGCGAAGTACAATCGATACATATAGTTTATGCATAGTACAGCAGAGTGAGTTCCCCGATTTTTGAAACATATCTCGTAAAAACATAGTCACGGCTCACACAAGTCTAAGTAAAAGAAACATAATAATAATAATAATAATAATAGTTTGTAAAAGTGGGTGCGAGGACAATTTTTAATTATTTAATTTCATAGTTTATGGATGAAAGGAGAGGGTATAGTAACTGACGCTGATGCCCTCAACTAACTGAGAAAGTTTACCTCTATAGCCACTAATTATTTGTTTATAAATGTAAATTAATAATGAACGAAAAATGTAGTTTAAAAACAAGTGTTGTTTATATTTAATTAAAAATGTTTTTTATACCGAACTTCATAGGTCTATCTAGATACCAGTAGTTCTTCATCGGCGTGTTTTTTGTACGTATGTATGTATGTATGTATAATGTATATACATACATATACATATATATATATATATATATATATATATATATATAGGAATATAGGACACGGAGTGTGTCGTGTCAAGGAGCGTAACCGTTTTGATATTTAATACATCAAAAAACAAAAACTTAAGTTCTACGTGTAAAATGTGAATTTCTTGTCAACTTATTACACTCACTAACTCAAGAATTTCGAGTTAATACTCAGATATCTCATCAACCGTATAGTATATTATAGTTTAAATTCTTTGTGGAGCAATGAATGTATTGATTTTACAGTAATGTGTTTCTATATAATTTGTTTTGTGTGAAAGAAAAACTCTTCGATCTTTGAAATAGTCGAGGGAATAAAAATTAGGAAAAATAAAAATGTTTACCTAAAACTAAAATTCGACAATCTCGATTGTTTCTTTTGTAATTCAAAAATAAATAAGTATATTATATTCATACATTTTTCATCAAATATTTAATATCGTTTTTAATATTTTTTTTTTTCAAATTCAAATTTCAACGATATTTGATTATTTAAGTGAATGATTCACGTATATAAAAAAAAAATAATAAATAATTTATCCACAGACTACTATGGTTATTCTGTTGCTATTTAAATACATACAGTGCAAACTTTTTATAACGAAACTCTTTACAACATTAACATTACAACATTACATAATAATGTTTGGTTTGCTATATAAATCATTAGTCGATTTATTCTCAATAGCATAATAGTCACTCCCAATAATAAGCTAATATTTTATGTTTCATAATACAATTTACATGTTATCGTATTATGATTTATAAAAGTAATCATCATAAATGCCGAAATTTTTATGTAGGTACGATTATATTGTTTCAATATCTACTTTTATGAAAAAATATTGGCAGAGTAAACAAGTTTAAAACAGAGATTTTAATTATTGTATAAAATATAGTACCTACGTATAATAATTTAATAAAATAACAATAGTATATTTTTATAAAATAATAAATAATATGTAATTAACAACTACTAGTTTACCTAATATAAAAATAATAATGTGTATGATAAAATATTAAATAGCAATACATAGGTGATAGGTATACATACCTTTATAAATAAATAATTATTAAAATTTTGATTTTTTAATACTATCTCTATTACAAAAACTCTGTATATTGAAAGAAATCTCTTTTTCCCTTCAGATTCGTTAAAAAGAGTTTTCACTGTATTAACCGAAGAAACTTAAAAAATCCACATTTACTGAAATCGTTCATGAAAGATTTTAAAAAGATTTACTCTAAATTAACTAATAATTTGAAATGTTCGATTTTTTTTCCTATAAATATCAATAAAAATGTTAATTATACTAGATTATAAAGCTTTAAAATTTAAAATCAGATTCTTATAATATGCTGTACTTAAATAAATTAAAACGTTTAGAAAATAGTAAAAAAAATTGTATGAGCTTTTAAAGTTCAAATTTTTATAAGATTCATAAAAAAATCTATATATATGTATCAAAAGCTTATGCAATATTATTTGGAAGGTCTTGAAAATTTTTGCTACTTTTTGTAATATAATTATGTACTATACCCATTATACAAACAACACAACATTAATAATATTTAGACTAAATTTAAGCTATTTATACTACAAACCTATTCACTATAAATTATAAAAGAATGTCGGTATTAATACCTAAATAATAAATTATTAAAAATAAATAGTTATAATATTATGATAATGACTATATTATTATATTGATGATTTATTATAAGAAAAAAGTAGCTTAATAGAAAAATAAATCACTTATAACAGTGGTTCTAAACTTTCTTTGATTCGTGTCACCTTTAGCCACTTGAATCAAACACTGCGTCACCCTAACATCAAAATAATAAACGATCTTAGTTGTATATTTTAAAATTCTTCTATTATTAAAAAAAATATAAGTATATAATACACAGTAAAAAAAAAGTTCAAAACAAAACGTTGATAATAGTAATGTTAATAATAATATGGTTTTTTTTCGCAAAATTAATATTTTTCCCATTGATAATTAGTGTCACCCCGGTTGAGAACCACTGACTCATAAAGTAATATACATAAACTCTAATATATTTCTATAAGTAGAGGCAGAATAGTATTGTCTCTGCTGAAAATCGTTTTTCATATGAAGCGATTTATCGTTGAAAGTGTAATACATATTGCAGTTATCTACTCGATGCCGAGGTACACTCGATACTTAGTATACAGCAAAGCAACTTCTTCGATGTTTCCAAAATATTATTTTATACCTACTTATAAACCGTTCGACTTTTACACAAATATTTATACACTTAGATTATTTTTTAAAAAGTATGTTACTTTTGGTTCTATAATTATTTACGAGTATGACATATCTACGACTTATGCACTTATGTATTTTACTACAATAAATGTAACATTATAAAAGTATTAATACAACGAAACATGGTTGAAAGACATTAGTCAAGAATCGTAGGGATATTAATATGAAACGAAACTCAACATTTTAAAATTTCATTGCCGCGTATTCATTTATAATTCTTAGTTTTCTTTTTAAAAATCATCTCTATTGGATCTAATAAGTTTTTATTCATGTATACTTTTAATATTATTTCAACTAAATTTATTGTCGAAATACTTAGTAGTTGAACGTACGCGTACAAAATCTAAAAATAATTCGGATACTTTTATTTTATTGAAAGAAGACGTGAGTGTTGATAGTTTTGCAAGTCGTTGGTCATTTGTACTTCCTGCTTAGAATTCGAAGAAGGATTTTATAAAATTCAATTCACCTTTCAAAGGTTAAATGTAGTAAATATGATGTACCTATTATAAACTTTTAGATCCTTTATGCGTCTTCCCTTTAACAACAAACTTTGACTTGAACACAGCTTTCTATGGTTTAAAATTCTCACCTGAAAGTCCTCGAAATTTATAACATAATATAAAAATATTAATAATACGTATGGTAATAATTAATAATATCAATAATAATTGTTAAAATATTGAAAATTATGTTATTTAAGTTATAGTTTTAAATAATAAATGGCGCTTTCGGCTTTGGTTCACAGTAATTACAAAGACATGCATACTTATATTTAAATATGTGTGACATTTTATTTTACAATAAACTACTTTTTATGTAAATGGAATGTATGGTTGTTAAGCAGTACACAATGTATGTAAATACATACAAGATAAAGGAAGTTATAATTTATCACACAAAATAGCAAATTTGACAGGTAAAAATTAACCCTGGTAGAAAAACACTTAGAACTATCTATATCATGATATCAACCGAGTATAATTTATTATTTATGATCACTATAGATCAATATTGTACATTATTAGAGTCTTAGAGTTTTTTCAAAAAATAATTTAAGTATACCTACATCAAATACAAATACAAATATAAAACAATAAATTTCATTAACAGGTATACATAATATATTAAATAATTACAGCCTTACAAGTAATTAACATCTTGACATCATAGTAATATTTTTGTAGAAAAAAAACACCATTAATGCTGTTTTTCATCATCCGAATACGATTATTCCAATAAATATAAAGAAATTATATTTTCATTTATACATATATATATATAAATCGATTTTCAATGAAGCAAGAAAATCTGATTAATATTTATGAAAATATTAAATTATAATAGTTTTGTATAATGTTTATTTATTAGGAATTGTTTTTATATATATTATACCTATTCAACCATTTAAACCTATTATAAATGAAAAATGTAAACAAAATTGAAGTTTTCATCTGAAGAAAATCCCAGATCATCTATTTTATAATGAACTGATATTTTATTTAGCGACATGACGTAGCTATAACGACATCAATGGAATTAGATTCATGGAATAAAATTAAAATTAACATTGGCCTACTTTAGCAGTGTACAAAAAGGACTCCAATCTTCGGTCTATTTAGACATTTAGTATATATTCTATCTTTATTGACAATGTTCGTAATGAAGTACTAGAGAGTTATCGGCTAGGAGACATGAAGACACGAAAGTTTTCATGTGAACTACTAACTATAAATTCAAAACTATGCCTATGTTTCAAAGTAACTTGAATCAAGTTTTTTAATAATCTAGTTTAGTAGGTTTTCTTTTAAATTTTAATTAATATATAGTTACGAACTCAAAAAGAATACAAATAGGTTTGAATTATATACTAAAAAGAATATAATATTGAATAGCAACATATCCCTCTATAATAAAAATTACAATTTTAATGAAATTATATGATTTTTATGACAAAAAAAATGCAACATAAAATGTGTAACACTAAACATTATAAATTATTAATTTAATATGAAATACAAACATTTAGTTAAAATATTCATATTCAAAATTGATGCTGAAGTATGATTTATAAATATATTTATTTTTAAATTCTTGTGTAATAATTGGTTTGTATATGTTTTATAACTGCATCAGTTCTTCATATAAAATAAATTATTGGTCATTTATAATATAAGCTTTCTCAGTATTATTTAATAATTAAAATTTAAAAAATATGTATAAATTATTAATGTAGTCTTTTAATTTCATCAACGCAAAATATATAAGTACTTGAGTGGTGAATTGGGTTTCTAATATTATTACTGTTGATTATTATCATAATAATTTATTACATTTTTTTTTACAAATTATCATTATTTTATTATTTTAAAAATGTTTATAAAATGTTTCTGGCCAAACAAATTATTATTATAAAAATATGTAAATAATATTCATTATAATTATTAAATTATTACTCTTAAATGAGACATTTATAAAATAAAATAAACCGTCTTTTGTATTACATCAAAATTTAAATACATAATTATGTAGATTTTTAAATTATTGTTGGACTTGTAAAAATATTAAAAATAATGAATTAGGTACACATCAACTCGATAAAATAAAAATGACAATATTACGCTATGGTTAGGTTTATTTCCTAAATTAAAATATTAAATGTACTTCGTCGTTTTAAGATTATTACAAAACACATAATACTCGTATTTCTTTTGAAATATCCACGGGAAGGGATGATTACCTATTTGGTTGACTTTGGCGAATGATTTCGATTTTATACGTTATTATTTATGTTATAATACAGTCGTTAGCGACACACATTTCTCTTTGGAATCGCCGGCTGATCACGAGCACGTGCCCTTAATTCGTCCAGTGTTCATTAGGGTCAATCCAGTTACCCACTCTAAGTTTGGTCCACGATCAATTTTAAAGTGCCTCGTGGTATATACCATTGCTATTTTTATTCCCGTTCCTTGTCGTCCCTCCGTTATCAATAAGCATATACTCACACGAGATGGATGGCCCTTCGTTTTTAATTTAATGTACCTACCTGTAGTTAACAAGTCACATATAGTATTCAATCACTGTTGTATTTTATATTGTTATATAGTAAGGCATCTAAAATAGTATTATACGTTTATTTTCAACCGGCTCAGCCCATACGATTAATGGTAGATAAATATTATTATATCAGATGTTATACAAACCGTGGTACTTATAATATATTATATTCATGTCATATAATTTTTTTATGTATAATATTAGATAAAATTAGTTTACAGTTTCCGGTTACCGAAAATAAATGTAATTTACTTCCAACAGCCGTAGGTTAACATTTTTCTTTTTTTTTGTTGATAAAAACGTATTATCTACGTTGATACTTTTAGTAGATAATATTTGTTTCCCTTCGAATCTAAACTACTAAATAATACTCGTATCTTAATCATTCACGATGTAGGTATAAATGCATTTAATAGCATGCGCGTTTATCAGACTTACTACATAACGGATATAGCTACGTACAACAAGCAGATACTCCGTCTTATGATTACGGAATCGTAGGTATAATATTATTATGTATTCGTGAAATAATCTGATCATTTTAGCGACTAGTTTTTGACTAAAGGCATGCCGTTTAAAAATGAAGACAACTTATCGATGGGCATGTTTAGTGAATTGAACATGAATTTAAACCTGCTTGATAAAATACATGGCGTAAGTATAAACATCGGAACTAAAGATTAGTTCTAAACTAATTCATAGTTGTGAGCAATGTTAAACATTGTTAACAAACGGATGTTGTTGACATTATTTGATTGAAACTGTATAAAAAAAAGTAAACATTCTTCGCCCACTATATAGATCACTGTTTCAACAGTGAATGGGAGGCGGGTATAATAGCAGCTGAGGTGTGATTTATTATGTTGTGAAGCGATTAAGAGTGGAATTATTTGAACAGTAATTTCGAAAAATGTAGAGGAAAAAATTAAAAATAATATTCGACACCTTAAAAAAAAAAGATTAAAAAGGATTAAAATATGTTTATGTGCTTAAAACAATATTATTTAATTAAAATTAAAATTACCTAAAATTAAAAAATAATTCCAGCCATGGCAGCGAGCTGTGTATATACTTATATTACGTATCTTTTATATAATATTTATATGATGGTAATTGTATAGGTAGGTACTCATAAATACAATTGTAGTTATAGTTTACAAATAACTCAATCAAAACTCTGTTGTAGGTATTGAATATTTTTAATTGCTTTGGTAAGTTATGTATAGTTAGAATTCAATAGAGCTACTTTTTCTTTTATTAATTAGTATCCTTTAATAATATATGAATCCTGTCATAAAAAGGTGAACATTATTATTAAAAAAAAAAATACGTCGTATAACTAGATATCATAATTATATTTGTAAGTCATTATATATGACAGCGAGTTATTACTTTTCAACCTACACTTTAGTCATAATAATATAATATTAATATTATTTTGTTTGCAGTAGTTGTAGACATTTTTTTTTTCTTAAAGTGTCACTAAAAAACCGTAATAATTATTAATGAAAATTTAAGTTTAAATCTATAACTAAGTTTTCTTTCAGATCATGTCTACAAGAGCAATGATTATCATCATCTCTTTTATGAATACTTCCAATAAGATACTTTATGGTATGTTTGAATACGGATTTTATGAAAATAACGCTTTGAATGGAATATTTTGTTATTACTGACATCAAGATACTTTGTCGACACGGAGGAATAATATAGGTCAGTTGTAGGTACGTATAATAATTATTATTTTAGATTTCAACGTAAACATGATTCCGAGTAGAGCCAAAAATGAAAACATTATTAAAACATAATTATCTATTATGCATAATTAATTTCTGAAAAACAACAAACACTATTATAAGCAAACCGAGTTCCTCTCAAAATCGATAAAGTCCTCAAAATTTGATCGCTATACACTGTTTCTAAGCAATGTATTTTCATTTTAAACAAGGTGACTCTTTTATCATGAACTACTCATTATTTCAAAAACTATTAAAATTTTTTAAAACATTTCTTTTATATAATTTACAGTTGAAATGAAACAGTTATTTATGTTATTTATCGTTACATAATTTTTCTTATTTTTTTGAATGGCATACATTTTTAATTTCATATTCTGAAGCAAATTATTTTTCGATACATAAAAATCTAAATTCAGACGAGTGGGTTATGGTTTATAACTATCTAAATGCGCGAAGTAGTAAACCGCATTATTTTGCGGAGTACCTCCGTTTCACACACTACCCCGTTAACCATAACTTTAAATTGTTATAAATTGTAACTCATAAACTAGGTACTCATTTGAATTTCGGTTTTTATATACATAAAAAAAAAAAATACTCCCAAAAAATATACTGCTTTAGAATATGTGAATTATGAATTTTAAAATGTATGTTGTCATTAAAAATAGTAAAGAACTACATACACAGATATACGTGGAATCATAAAGAATAAAATCGGTATAATAATAAATCCAAAATAAAATACTGTGTTACAAGGCGTAGTATAAAGTATAAATCAACGAGTAACTCCTAGCGAACATCATAATGTAGTATAATAAAAATGTCTATTCAGCGTCTGCTGTAGTAGTATTACAGTGTTAATAGTTTACCTACTTATACTTAAACACTACATAGTACATGATGTAAGATGTTTTGTTTAGTAATTCCAACAGTTGTCTTATATCGACTGGAAATCATGTAAAGCACATATTATATTAATAGACTTTTAAAATATTATAATGAGTGTTGTTAGATAAAAGAATCACTCAGTATAATTGGCATAAAAGGAGATAAAAAAAAAAGTGCTCAGATAATCCTCAGCAGTTGTGTAATACGCCTATAATTTATTGCGTGTTAATTAAGTCTGTTTTCTACAAGTTTGTTTTCTGTAAATAATTTTAATATTCCTAGTAACATTAATCGTGTGTGTATAACTATCTGATTTCAGCGTACACGTGAAATGTAAAACATGATGTATTCTCGTGTATAAACATTGAATCGTATTATATCTATTTTTCGCCAAAGGAATGCAATTCTTTATGTCTTGATTTTGTTTGTTTTTGTTCGTATCATCATTATTATATTGTCAACTTTGACCACGTAATCTTTTCGTAAAGAAGTCGATTCTAAGATAATAGCTTTTCCACGTATATAGTGTATTAAATGTCTTCTGAACGTGTGTAGGATTATTTGTTTAAGTAAATGTTTACGGACGTTCATCAAACCGTGATTGAAACATATTTTTATTTTTTTAATACCTATACTTATATAAAATAATATAGACACTAATAATATTATGCTTTTTATAACCTATTAGGTATAATCGTCTGAACCTATAAATTATTTTTCAATTTTTTTGTTGACTTGTATATTTTTCGATTCACAAAATAAATAATATATAATATAAAATCGATAGAATATGTATTGTTCCGTTACACAATTGATTTTCGTGTTCTAACATCGCGAGTACGCGTGTGTGCCGTGTGCGTATCAATATTGTATTTCACTATTATAACCTTCCACATATAATATTACTTATCGGGATAATATGACTTTGGGTTGTTACACGGATGAAGGTATCAGTAAATGACGTCAATGGCGGTATAAAAATAAGATTTTTCGATGTACGTATAAACACACTCGCACACAAAATGTCGTACCGTGTTTGATACAGTCCAGTTATAAGTATTGAAGTATTACAGTACGAGTATAAACATGATCTTATGGCCGTACTTATTATTTATCTACATTGAAATACTTAAAAATCAAATCTACTAATCGTTATAACTGGCCATGACCACTAAAACTATAAAATATATTAGGTAGGTACCTACTATATTATAATAATAGTTATATTTTGACCTTATAGAGTTGTGAATATCATTCACTACGAAAAATGAAAACTTTTAGAATTTGATACGATAAACCTGGTTTTTTTTTAATTTCAAGTGTCAACACAATATCCATACCAAAATAATATGCAAACATTAAAAATAAAAATAACTACGAAATATCAATATTTTATAATGTCGTAAAAATAAAAATATCGATATTTTTGAACATATACTCGTATTATTATCATCAACATAACATTCAATTTTCATTAAAAAATGTATAGTAGGTATGAGGGTTAATATTCAATCAAAAAGACAAATTTAGAATACTGTGGTAATAAAAATATTTATAATTTTTTTTCATTTCATAAATTTGGTTGTTGAAAACGAGAGAATTATAGGTAGGTAGTTGAAAACAATTATTCGGAACAAAGACTTTTTCTTTATGTTTTAAGTTTACTTTATATAATTTAACGTACACAGAGAATAAAGTAAACCAGCTATGGTAAACATGTAGGTAAAAAACTTTATGTTATTCGTATAAAGTTTATAAAATATACAATGTCTACCATTAAATATTGTAAAAGAAATAACCGTCCAAATTAAATTACAGCTTGTGCCATTAATAATCGGATAGAATAGTTCCAAACATCTGGTTTTACTTTCTCTTCCAAAAAATCTCAATGTAAGTGTAATTTACATCGGAAAATGCAAATACGAATTGATGGAAATTAAAACCAGTGAATTTCAATTAACTAATATAAATTAGTATCATAATAAAAATTCCGAATATTATGTTCAATAAATAATAATCATGATCACGACTTATTATATTAATCATTTAAATAATCAATCTTTTTGCGATTCTATATTGCACTGCCGACAAAGCAGTGATGGGGTAATTCTCTAGCATACCATTTAGTGCTCTACAACTAACATTTTTAAGTGACCCTATTGATTCTTTATTTGATCAGAACTCAATATCTGCGCTGTACTTTAGTAAAATTCTAATAAATCATAAATTGGAAAACTATACGTGATACATGACTTTGGTCTTTGAGTGTATTTCGGAGCTTATCCGATAGGTTATAACCTAACCGATAGGTCAAGAGTATTTATAACCTAAAAGAAAATGTGTTTATTTGAAAGGTAATGTAATGTTAAACAAATAGTAATAATAATATTAAAATCAAACAATAATAATAATATACGAATCATAAAGACATTATTATTCTTTCTTAATGATTAGTGGAACAAAAATGAAATATTTACAATGAAACCGAGTTATAATGGTGTTCGCTATTTAATCAGTTAAAAGACATAATTTCGTTATAAATTAATATTTAATTATGTATGTAAAACACATAAATGTACAAGTATGACTATGAATACGTTTCTTTTTTATTTGAACGACTTTATTATAAATTCTGCTTATTTCCTTCAAAGTACAAATAATCAAATCTAGTATAACATTGCATATTAATATACAATTTGCATTTAATCATTTTATAGTTAAAATATATATTTATATTTTGTTGTCTTTATTAGTTTGGAATAATGTCAAAGAGTTATTTTTATATTGTCGAGAGTTTTTATGCAAAACTTTTTTAGGGGTCGGTGAAGGAAGGCTTCAAAGCTTTTTTAGTACTTTAATTGAAAAACATGTTTTGATTTAAAATAAAAAATAATAAACTATACATTAGACAGGTGAAGTGAATTTGATGAATAAAAAATAAATTAAAAGTTAAGTATGAAGTAGATTACCAAATTATTCTGAATTGTCGAGATAAAAAAAGGTTTGAAAATTATTTTATTAAAAATAAACAAAAAGTAAGATGAATTAAATATTTCACAAAAATATATTAAATTATTAATAGTTTGCAAATTACTAATTCAAAAATATTCACACAAAGACCGAGATAAAATATATATTTATATTTTATAGCACTATAAGTATTATGTATAATATGTCAGTATTGCTAATAACACTTGCTTACTATAGTTAGTGTAGTTACTACTTAATTTGAATAAATAATGTTCGTACGGGAAAAAAACTTAAGTTGGCACACGAACTTGGTTGAATTTCATCCGTATAAAGTTACGGTTCATAAACTAGCTCATATGAATCATAATATATTATATTGCACAAAACTTTTAGTGGTTTATCGAGTTTCTTAATGTATATGTCAACTATTGTCTAGTTAAGTCAGTTAAGATTACTCTGCCATTGGTCTGGTAAAAAAGTGATATTTTTTGAAAGTCATCTTAAAAGTTTCTTATCTACCGTGACCATGAAGTTGTGCTTTTCCTCCCTCCTCACAACCACTCAGGTTTAGTGAGATTATCGTCTTATTATACTTAACTACCTATAGCCATCTCGTACAGGTACAAATATTTTATTTTATTATCTTTTAACGTCTACATAATATTGTTTATCTTGTATTTACAACCAATATTTTCACATTTTGTCAATTATTATTAATGCTATTATTTCAAAAATTATTTTAAATAATTATTATGTATACAGACCACTTCTATATTGAGTGATTGTTCAATTTATCATACTATCACGCCCTATATAAACCGGCACCAAAATATTTACATTACGTTAGAGTGGATTTCTATTATTGTGAGCGCTTAAAGTGTTAACATTGTTTGGATAGGTTAGGTCACCAGTGCAACAATAAAACGATGTTGACTGTGTGACCTGTAATATTATATTTTGTGAGTCTTTACACGCAAGCACACACACACACACACACACACACACATATATCTTATAGAATTACCGTGATAACTTACCGCAAAATCTTTCGTACATCAAGACGTTAGTAGGAAAATATAATAATAAACAAATTAAAATTTATAATTTATGCTGAAATTAAGCTTTTGGCGTACAGTTTCAGTGAGTGTAGGTACTTGTAAATATGTTATTATATACGAATACATTATATTTATTGTATGAACATAACTAACTAGGAATTTACAAGTATTTTTTTATTTATTTATTTCTTTTTTTTGTTACACAGGTACGTATGCTATATTTAATATATTTCATTTTCACATCCATACAAGAATTTACAATTGCCATTTTCATGTTATACAAGTCGTTTTTATAACCATTCTGTAATATTCTCCTATTGTAACATCAATTTTATGTATCCTCAATAGCCTAGTTATAACATTATTGTTTTATTTAATTATTATAAAAACGCAAGAGTACACTATAAAACCCTGTAAATTGTTGAAATGATTAATGTAAATGAAAATACTCACCAAAATATATCATAATATTAGAAACTTAAAATTAGAATGTACGTGAAATAATGTGTTTTTTTATACAAGAAACCCGATTACTTTTATATTATATAATATGTAGTATTAAATACATTCTGGAAATTAAAAGATAAAGTAAAAGATTATTCATTTATTTTTCTCCGTTGGTTACAATTGTGATGTACCTATATTTATATATTTTAATAAATTATCAGGACATGTAACCTAAAATATTGCTCTAGCATAGTCGCATCTTACCAATCAATATTATATATACCTGGTACCTGCAGTACCTAAAGTATTTTAGGTTAATTTCAATTTATACAAGTTTAGATATTTGTATGTGTGAATTGACCCTTAAGGACTGTGGCGTGTAAGGGTATTTCACACTATTTAAATTATTTTAAGTAATTTTGCAATATTAAATTATAACTATCAACGAACATACTTTAAATAAAACCGGATTAGCCATTGGTCAACAGTAAATAAAGAGTTAATAAAATATAAACTAAACAAATTAAAAAAATACTGTAAAGGGGTATTTTATGGTTATCTAAAGTCACTTAAAAATTTGAAACTTTTATCATTTTATAATGCCTAAATGCATTGTAAGTAACAAAATCAACTAGTCATTAACATCAGATCTCCAATTTACGTTTTGAGTACCGGCAATAACGTAATATTATATACAATACATTCCAAGTGAGGTTTATGAGCCATACGTTTATTTTACTAAAAAAGAAATAATGTTAAATATAAATATAATACATAAATATTTTTTTTCGAAAAATTATATTATTTTCAATATCTTGATTTAGGTTAGCGTTAGCGCCAACAATTAGATTGAAAAGTTATGTAATAATATGATTTCAAATCTTTAGAGAACCTAACTTACTTCTGTAACACTTTTATTTACTATTGTTATTGTTATCATAGTGAATCTAGAACTGTAAGTGGTCTACTGGCAAATCCTATTAGCAGTGGCTGAAGATTATCGTTTTGAAAGCTTTGATTGGCATTCATCTCTAGTCGGTGATTCAGTGGTTGTCTGATAATATAATCAATCTCCAGTTCGGCGTAATTGCTGTTGTGGCATGTCGAAGGGATAATTTTAGAATGATAAATTGTTCCGTTAAATTTCATGTTACCTACTTCAGGGTAATGGATATTCTACGATATTTCAATTTGCAAGATTATATGCTCAGACTATTTAATTAAATGACAGGTATAAATTGTGATATTAATTACAATAACTAATTAAACAAAAAATAAAAAAATATATAGGTAAATTAATATAGTCAAAAATGTATTACCAGTGAAAAAAAAATATTTGTGTCAATATCATCACGTTTCAAAGTAGAAAAATGCTTCAATCCTCAACTTTAAGAGCGATTCTGATATAGTAAATTAAATCTATTATAGTATACCTATAATAGTACTATAGTACGGTGTACTGTTTTTAATGCTTCAAAATTTTGTTTTTCGTTCTAATTCAATAATAAAAAACCATATACTTATAGATAAATATATATTATATAAATAATTCTCTAAGCATAAAATATTAAAAATTTCAAACTATTTTGGTTTTTTAAGACATTAATAATAATCATTTGAAATTTTTGAATAACGTTATTATTTTTAGAATTATCATGATACAAATTTAGTTTCTTAATCAAAATGTTTTACAATTATTGTTACAATAATTGAATCAATATAATATTTGATAAATTAATATTAACACGTACCTCCACAGTAGTTTCGTTGTTCTTACATACAAAATATAAAAATAAACTTTTTTTATATAAGCGTTCAAACTTCAAGTTTTGACAAGGCTTTCAAAATTATTTTAATATTAAAAATGCATATTATGTAAATATTTGAATTATAATGCCTACGGCCTGAATATTTTACAAGTACAAGATTTCTCTTAAGTTGCTTTAACGGAAATTTAAAATTATTGATAATAAATAGTAAACAATTATTTTTTATAGACCTTAAATGTCGATGAAATTGGATATTTCAAAAACAAATAATGTTCTTAGTTATCAAACTCATTTTTGTATACGTATAACTAATTAAAAAAATATATATATATATTAATCGTTGAAATTTTTTCTCAAATTAAAATGTTTATAATATTTAAATTAGGTATTTCATTTTAAGCTATTTATATACCACAAAACTATTATTTATACCGTCCTTCGGTAGTTTATTATACTTTGACTTGTATGAATAAAATATAACAATAAATAAAGGATATATTTGATGTTTTTATGAAATATTATAGTTTAACCTGTTGTAGTACCGAATATTAGAAAAATAAACTACTAATAGCAATACGCATAAATCATGAAATGTACTTAGGAGTAAAGAAACGTCGTCTCCGTTCAGAATAGTTTTACATGTACCTATATAGTATACATATATATTATATATTATATATGTCATGATTTATTGTTAAATTCAAATTTTAATTCAATATCCATTAAAGCCTTAAGCATTGACAATTCACGAGATACACTTAAAACATACTATATAACAGAGAAACTTCTCTTGTGTTTTTTGTGCTTATATATTATTATAATGCATTATGCATTTTATCTTCAATAAAAAATGTTATATTTTTACATATATATTATATATATACAGGGTGGGGCAAATCAAACAGTGCAGTTTTGAAAGGTTGGTACTTCACGTGTGATGGGGATAGTACGATTATGGTGGTTTCATTTCGTCGGGCAGGCCATGCCGTTATTAGTCATTACCATGGTTTGGTCTGGTGAACAACGTGGCTTTGCCGTCCGTACGTTTTTTGAAAATGGCCGATCGTTCGTCGCAACTCAGCGAGCGTTCCGGCTGCAGTCTGGTGGCCTGCGCGCTCACCAGACTTGAGCATTTGTGATTTTTTCTTGTGGGGCTACCTGAAGGAAAAGGTTTTTAAACATCGGCTTCACACGTTGGAAGAACTCAAAGACCGAATTAGGGAGGAAATTGGCGCTATACGAGTCGAAATATGTCAAAATGCGGCAGAAAATTTCAGAAATCGCCTTCATCAGTGTATCGCTGCTGGCGGCCATCATCTTTCTGATGTCATTTTTAAAACTTGATATATAAAATGGCATGATGTACTGAAAAAAATTAAATAAATATAATTTCTGTAAATTGCGTAGTTTTTTTTTAATAGCCTTTCAAAACTGCACTGCCTGTTTCGCCCCACCCTGTATATTATACATACCTAGTTTATCAGATCGAGAATAAAGTAATTTTTAGTTATTTGTCTAATAATATTATCAAAATATGTAATATTATGTAATAGTATGATAAAGTACGCAGATATTTTATTAATGTTTCAATACCTACAAATATATAATTCCTTTGCGTTTATTGTAGATAAATAATATATCAGATTAAATTATGCGATGGGTTATATGCAGAGGGGAACTACTGCACATTACAGTAGTCTTTGCTCTTCACCAAAATTCAATACAAACAACCCGCCCCTGTAACGTCCGTCATACCTCCTTTTTGTTATTATTAATTAACTTCCATTTGCTAACTAATGAATGAACATCAAGGTTCCCGTCACTTTATTACAACCTGCAGCATAGCTTTTTGCTCGTGGACTCATTCCTACTCAGTAACTTCAACATAAATCAAGTTTATACCTACTACTCGAAGGTTTTTGATCTTGTAAACCACTATAACATATTTAATTGAAACTGTGGATTTATTGGATTTGGTTCACATACATTCTCTCTGGGTCGTATTTATAAGACTGGAAAGAATAAATGAATTGTTTCATACATATGCACATGACTTCTTTGATACCATTTCTAGCATAGTTCAATAGGGATTTTTTTTTTTTATTTCCTTATTATTTTTTTCCTCCGTGTATTTACCTTTATTTATTCTAAATTATATTTCCACGTCATAATTATTTATATTTATTAATTACATGAATAAACTTTTATGCGTTAATTTTCATTACCGCTATTTTCTGTTGTAGGGTTATTTATACCTAGTTTTTCATTCGTGTGGCATGTCGAGCTTATAGTGACTTGTAAATGTTGAACTATAAGTCACTTCTTAATTTATATCGGTACACCAGCAGTTAAAGGTCTAGTGCATTCATTATTTTGGTTCTATACTGACGAATACTGTATTCGAATTGAGGATATTTTTTTGTAAATAAATCATAATGTTCTCAGACATTTTCAAGAACTGCACTCGAGTTTTTAACGTTTTGGTAACTAACAGTGAAAAATATTAACACGGTCGTGGTTTCGCTCATTTTCAAAGATTAAATTTGACCATTGTAATTATTATTTTTTATGGAGCAGTTTTGTCAAGAGGTTATTTTAACAGAGCAGATGGATGTAAACGTTGATGTAAATGTTGATGTAAATATTAGAGGGGCTAAATATTTAGGTTAAATTTTAGATTATGTTGAGAAATGTTTAGTATAAATAAAAATCAACAAACCTGAGTTAATATTTTTGTAATTTTTAGCTTGCGAAAATATTATGTACTATTTTATTACAGATAGTTATATTATTATTGTCAACAATCGAAAAATTATTGTTATTTGTTACTAAATAATTAGTTGATATTGATATATTTTGTACATTGTACAGTTTGTGAAAATTTGAATACAAATATAAGTATGGTTTTTTTTTTTTTTTAAATTTCCTAACGGTCATAAAATGATTTTATAGAATAAATAAAAAAAATTACAAAATGTGATATTGATGAACACGAAACAACTTTTAAATACTAAAATACAAAATTATAAAATATTAAAAGGTGTATTAGAAAAAAAATTAATTTATATATGGTTACTGAGGATGTAAAATCAAGACATGCTGTTTAATTTGTGATAATATAATTTATTTATTTATGCATTTGTTATTAAAGATAATTAACGTTAATTTGACGTTTTTAATTTATTAATTTTTAACGAATTTCAATATTAAATTGTATATTACAAAAATTAAATGTCAAGGAAATGTTACAGAATCACGTATACCCTGTAATTTTAGATGAAATAGATGAGACTCGTTTCCGCCAAAGGAAGTTTATCAAATAAATTAATTTAATTTTAAGACAATATATAAAATATGTAATTAGTATTGTATGTCAAGTATTACATTATGATAGTGCTAAGAAATTCATAAATAATTTTGCGGACCGTACACTAATAATATCGCAGTATAGATATAGGTATAACCTTCAATAAGACATTATTAGTTAACAGGTTATTTTAATCATGTGATTTTCAAAAAACAATACTTACTTCTACTTGTAATTTTTATGAACTGAAACGACACGCCTACTGCAACAATAAATTAATAAGTACCTATTTTTAATATTTTTACTAATACTTTACTCTATTTGAAACTTATTACTTCACTGTGATACATACATTTTTTTTTTTCAATAAAATACATTTCTATTTAGTATGCTATGTGATTAAAATATTAAATAATAATTAGAACATTTTGCCATTGTCGTGTACTCATATTATGTTGTTGTTATATTTGTGTTCTATTACATGATTTCCAAATAATATTTAACAGAAACGTATTTAAAAAAAAAAAAGATACATTTGACCGATGATATAATAATACCACCGAATGTGTAACATTGATAGTTATTAAGGGCGACATGAATTGCACACATGCCCGAGAGCGAAAAGGTTCGAAATACGGTTCTAGTTATTAGTTATTAATATACTGGTGTAAGATATGTTTTTCAGTTGTAATCTGTAGTTTACAACATATTTTTTTGTTATTTAAAGACAAGTTGATGGCATTTCAAGAATATACAAGACATAATAACGTAAAAAAAAAAAAATAATAATATTTTACTTCTTTTTTAAACACAGATAACAATAAAATATTTTTATTTTAATATAAAAATATAGAACATGAAGGATTTTAGAGGCGTGTAAGTGTTAAGTCGAATGAAAAAACAACAATAATAATGTGAAAACTGTTAACTTTTTATCAGTTTCAAAAAATTAAATAAAAATAAAAACACGTTGTTTAAACAAAATCATATAGCACGTTATTACAGTTTGAAATTTATAGAATAAACATGAGTATTCATTATTTTTAAATAACTACCAAGAAATTTATACTCAATATAACTCAATATCTAATAATAGTTTAAACCTACAATTATTTATAAGTAAATTTAATTACTTCGCATCTTAAGACTTAATTAACGGTATAATAATAGTTTATACCTATACTGTTATTAGTTATTTGAAAAAAAAATGAATAATACCTAGGACTGAGATTAAAGTGCACTTTGCATTGTTTATAAAAGCTAGCTATGTGATGCTCTTTTATTACAAATCCCTTTCATGAATCGTTGACTGAGTAATGCTGTATATAACTTTACTTTGAATTGTTATGCATTTCTTGAGAATTTTTAATTTAAAGGATGTTAAAAAAAATAAACGTAGATCACTTAAAGGTTTTTAGGACATTTCATACTCAATTACTTTAGAATAAATACAAGCATATATTATCAAACAGATTAAACAATTCAAACTTTCAGGGGTTTCAATATTTTGTGAAAATAATATTTTTACAAACAATTCTCCATCACCCTCTGATCAAATACCATATCATCAAACAAACAATACATTATTTATCTTATTGTTTTGATACTTAATTACTTATTTATTTATCACTCGTTTTAAGGATAAAAGCACGATAGCGTTGAAAAATGTAATGACGTATGAATATAATATAGGGGATTCGGCCGTTTTTAAGGAATTAAATATAGGCAATTTTATAAGCTTGGGCGTGCGGGTGGTGTATAAGTGTGCACGTAGCAAGTAGTATTTAGTGTGAGTGATTGTAATGTGAAAATAATAGCGAAAAGCGTCAATGAGATGCTACACAAATATTATTTATTTTTTTGTTTTTTGTTTTTTTTTTTATTCGTCTAAAATTAAAAGTATCAATCCATTGCCAATTGTATTAAAAATTATCTATTTATTCAATGACATTTCTAAGAACATATTTGAATTTATTTATCTTGAAGACGTTTACTTGAAAACGACAATAATTTAAAAATGTTTGATTATTTTAATTTTAATTTGCATACAAATAGTCGACTTCGCAAACTATAATCGTTATTTGTAGTGAAAACCTTTCACCAAAAATAAGTTTCACTAATATCTGAAATTTTAGTATAAGATTTTTTGGAATATATACCAATCAGATATTCTGGATACCGGGGATTTATATCAGACCCACTAAACCGCGCTTATATATATATATTTATAACATGAGTATTATTGAACTGCAGGAATGTACGATATTAATAATAGAGAACAAAAACTTAAGAAACAAATATAATTATAATTGTAGGTATATTCAATTAAAAATAAATTAATAACAACGGTCTAAGTATTTTTTTAATATTCTAATAAAACATAAAAAATAACGATAAAAAAATGGGGAGGGAAAAGTAGGTAACCACTGTGCTCTATAGTAGGTGTGTCGAGCGTATCTCGTCATTAAGTAAGTCACTAGTGTAATATTTGCGTTACGTTTTAATTAAATGTTAAATCATTGCATATGAAAAATAATTATGAGCTAAGGCCACCATTATTCCAAGTATGTTTTTGAATATATTTATATTGCTGTCAAAGTTTTTTTATTTTACTGTCAGTAATATGATAGGTTGAATTAATTTTTGCTGACTGCATTGCTTTTGAATATGTCATTGTGTGTATAAAATATAAAAATATAAGTAGGTTAAAAGGTTCAACATATTATTAAATTACAACAAACTAATTAAAATCATTATTTTTCGTTTAGATATCCAATATTGTTGAAATTTGAAATTCAAATATCTATATATAAAAAAAAAATGTGTATAGGTATATATATTGTTTTACAATGAGCTATTAATGAAAATACATATAACTGTTCCAACTTTTTGATTGAACAAAAACATTTTTATTTAAATGCATAGAAAAAATAACTTCTAAAATGTCTATAAATAGATCAACAAAAATTAAATATATTTTGATTATTATACCGTACATAGAAAATTCTAATTTAATTAATATTTAATGAAAATTTCAAGTACCTATATATAGGTTATTTATTTTTGAATTTCTACATAACAAGGAAATCGTTTGATGAGAAATAATTATTTTACGAGAGCGAATAATCGAATTTCGTAAAATTTTAAATTTCAAACTCATAAAAAATATTTGTGAAATAACACTCAAACTTATTTTTTATTCCTATAAAACAACTTTTAAGGGACTTCGAATTCAATATTTAAAGTTTAAACATTAAGAAAGAATTTTAAAAACTACAAAATAATTTACAAAATTTTGCGATTTCGTAAAAGTTCTAACTTTAAACACACAACAAAAAATATTATAACATTATACCTATATTTTCAATACGTTTTAGTAATCAGTATATAATTAACTTATGAGGAATTTTGTATTTAATCAAAGTATATTAAAACTTTTATTAGCATTTATAGAAAAATAAATTGAAAACAGCTCAGCTAATAATATTTGTAACTTTAAAGGTACTTCAAAAATATTTACAATATTTTTAATATTATTTAATATATAAAAAGTATTAATCCAATTATTTTTTGGAAATGTTGAGTGTCTGTGATTATTCTTTTTTTAGTTATAATTTTTTATTTCAATTACCCAAACTTACTATCAACTTGATGATTTAATTTGCATTTGGAAACCCACTTCAAAGTTTAAAATCTAAGCCTTTTAACTAAAAAAAGTATCATCCGACACATAAAACAAAAATACACCATTATAAAATCAATACATTCGTTGCTTCGCTCGGAATCTAAAATAATAATATTATAAAAATACGATAAATAAAAACATTGAAAAAGATATCATGGGAACGTCTTTTGGCCTGAATACGTATATACGTACATTATTATACTGACTGATGTTTTCATGACCAAGTATGGGTCAGATACTTCAAAAAAAAAGTACCTACTGCAGAGGGACATATAAATTTCATATTATGTTATTGGGCATATAATAAAATGGTGTATTGGCATTATTTTTAATAAGATTAACATATTTACAGATTAACAAACACGCGATAAGAGTGTAACAAAATACGACCGAAACTATACTAGATTAGAGTTATTATAGACGCAGTATAGTAGTCTGCATAATGTTTCGATTAGGTGCGGATTACGATTTACGGAAGTATAATATATATTAAAGTTTAAAATGCTAACAATGGTAACATTACAGGCCAACGATAATTAATGTCAGCTCGTATATGCATTGTCCGCATTGACCGAATTATTATCGACGATACAATGAGTCATGATTACACTACAATTTTTTTTTTTTAAACAAGTAGCCATCTGCTCATTAATCCGACTGATCGAAGACGTTGCGATTGAAATCTTTCTTTTAGACGAGTCTATCGACTACTTTAACATCATTCAAACAACGCAGCATTAGATCGGTGCATCACCATCATAATATTATAATTACACAATATATTATGTACACGGTCCTCGTTCGCCTTTTCTCGTACATTTATTTTCAATTATTTCTCACGCAATATGTATATATGTATATCAATACCTAAGAGGCGAAATAATTCTATTCTGTTATAGACGATTTATTTAATTCTATACCTATATACTCATATAATATTATATAACATAATTTGTTTTGTTTTTCTTATAAAACTTATATTGTTTTTTACACCTACCTATTGTAATGTTTTTTTGTTGTTTTTTCTTATCCGTAATCTTTGCGCGACGTATAAAATAAATTAATCATATAAGTTGTATATATATAGCTATCACAGAATGTCATATTATGTTCCCATCAACCACCTATCTTACAATAGATAGGTGTCGTCTTACTCGTCTTATTTGTAAATATATTGCTATATTTTATATTGCTACACGTTTTAATTTTATTAATTATTACGAAACTGTCAGCTCCAACAGGTGATTGTTTTTTGGTCGCCTGCTGGAAGTTTAGATGTCTGCATTAGAACTGTATACATTATGTAATATAAAAAGTATACAACAATAAACAGCAATATTGAAAAATTTAATTACACGCGAATTTGTTTTATTTTTATTTGTCATATTTTCATTTGATCGTTCTTCTTTTCTTTTAATAAAAATGGTAAATCATTAAAAATTACTTCACAGTAAACTATTTTCCTTTAAAAATATGTATGAGATTTTTACCTCGGTGAACATGAGTTTAAAATTAATTTAAAACGACCCCGAGTATTTATACAACTACCATAATATTATGTGTGTGGCTAGAAAAAACAATTTTGTACGAATATAGTGGAAAATAACAAGAAAATATAAACCATAATATAATAATATTTTTGCATTCATAAATATATAATAGGTACCTATATAAAAATTGAATTTAAAAATAAACATGCAGATTAAAATTGTTTATTTTTTTTTTATTTTTACGATTCGATTATTATTTTTTTACTATATACCTATGATTTTTAGTGATATATGTTAATATGTATTAAATTTGATTTTTCACACGAAAATATATTGCTTGATTTTAGTGGTAAAAAGAATTTCAATATAAAGTACAAAATTAAATTGCATTCCATAATTATTTGGTTGTGCACCAACCATGAACAACCATAATGTCATTTTTTGAACGTATTTTTGTGTTAACTCGTATTAATGCACTTACTATGTACCTAGAGGCCATTATTAATAAGATTAAAAAAAAAAAAAATGTAAAACGAATTGTATTGTCAATCTTGTAATAAGTATAACTATATAATATCTTGAAGTGATTTTATTTTCACCTGTCACATAACCAATACAATTTTCAATAAAACAAAAAACCAATTTCTTAGGTTATCTTTTTTTTTATTTGAACGATTTACAATCTGTGCTAGTGATGCACAATAAGAAAATATGATGACATTATAATATATACAAGTATTTACTTGAATGATACTAGAGTGAGACGATCCAGTGATAGAGCCCAACGTGATTGTTATTTTATTGACTTAGAGGAAGTCTGTACACCAATGGCGTTTCAAACGGTAGATTTCTGTCGAGAGATATGGATTTGAGTGAGAAAATTATTACATAGTTTGGATGTGTAGACAGTTTTGAGTGGATTCTGGTGTAATGTTTTGCTAACTAATCGTCGAACTCTTCTTACTCGTATATTTAAAACTTCACGGACTGCATCATTGAATATATGTATCAGGGTGCAGAAGTGACAACTGACAAGTCGAAGAAATATTGTTTGATATTGTAACGCGTGTAATATAAACACTGTGTATGGTATGAATTTGCAAAGGTTTGGACAACTTTAAATCTGAATAACATACGTCAACACGAAGTTTATTTTTGTAGGTAAACTATTTTTCAGTATCATAAAATACTAAATTTATGTAAATCAATTTATTTTTTATTAGATGTTTAAAAAAAACGGTAGGTTGTATTTGTTTTTTAAATCATAGGTATTGGTAACATAGAGAATGACTCACCAAGCTCACTCGTTCTTTTTTTCTATTCAATATTACAGTTATTCAAAATATAATTTTGTTTAATATTTTAAATATTTAAATATTACGTTCCATATTTTCCATATTTTCAAATTCTTAAGATAATAAACTTGCACTAAATTAAAAGCCCCCTCTTCTGCAATAAATTATTTAGCAAATACGGGTGGTGAATCACGTAAATCTATATAATTTGTCTTGTCTATATAGTCCGTAAATGATTATGTAAAGAAGTAGGTAAGTATATACTATATAGTATTTACTACATTACTAAACATGATTTATTTATATTGATATTCTAATTTGATTTGATTATGTTATTTATAAGTTGTATGATCATTCAAATATTAACAAACTGATTTTTCAAATAATCAAATAAAATAAATACTATTTTTAATACTCAAATCAAGAAAGAGATACAATATAATCGCATTGCACTTTATTATGATAAAAATGTTTACTCAGAAAAATTAAAATTATTCAAATAAATTATTTTAATTAAAATCATTGAATTCCAAAGGTCTTGGAATGTCTTGGTTAGTAAAATAGAGAACCGACATCTTTATTTTTTATTATTAAAGTATTCCAAAACGAATAAAAATATAGTAGCTATTACCTAGGAAATAATAAGGAAATTTTAAAAATATTAGAACTATAGCGGAAAAAATTTAAAATTAACATTTAGAAGAAATAATAAATAAATTTGTTTTTACATTCAATTTTTTTTTTTATTTTACAGCTGCAGCAACTGCAAGAACAAAAACAAAATATTAGGTTAAAATATAAAACGTAGTAGGTATACATCAACATTAGTATATCATAGTATAAACACTATACAGTGTAGATATACTTTGTAAATTGTAACATGTAGGTAGGAATTTCATATTTTTATATTTAATAAAATAATTAAGTATTTCAAACATCAACTCGTTATTATGAAACATTAATTAAAATGCTTGACGATTTATTTTTTTTATTACGTATTAGAGAACGTCTTAATGTTTGTTATAATATATATTATTTGCAGTTTAAGCATACTCTCAGTTTTGTTAAACTTAAAAGCGTAGATACGTAACTAATTAAAAATACTTAATGGTACCTAGTTGAAGTTCAATTTTTATGGCAATCAAAAATTAGATACATAAATAAGATTTTATTTATTATTATATTCTATTTATTGTAACAGAAATATTTATTTTGATAAAATAAATAGCAAAACAATGATTATATTATATATTATATGTAGTTATTTAATGCAATACAATTTTTTGGGAAAATCATATTATTAGCAGGTGAAACACTGATGTGTATTATATTTTATTGTTTTAATTGGAAAATACGTGTAATAGTATTTGAATTTATTGAGAAAAATTTATAAATACTTCTTTTAGATCAAAAATAGAACAATTTTTGACGTACAGGATTAATATAAAGCACGATAGATTGCATTTTAAATCATAATATTTTAAGTTTGTGTACGACAGCCACTCAAATTTTTAGCACACGTGTTATTTTTAATCAGTAAATAAATGTGAACGAGCGCGTTACATTATACCTTCGACAGTAAAAATAAAGCATCGCAAATATGGATTGTTTTGAACAAACAAAATATTGTTACTAAGTAAAGAAAAAAAAATTGTTATAATTATTTTTAATTAAATTATTCGATTTCAAAAAACAAATTATATATATATAATATTATATACAAACAAATGAGTTAGGTACGGTTGGAGTTTGTGTTTGATTTCAAAAATGAAATACATTATTATTCGTAGGATGGTTTGGGAACTGTTTGCAATATGTTTTATTGGATTCTGAGTAGTAGAACTGACGCTATATTGGTTTTACAATTATGTATTTTTGTGTTCTCCGTATAACTTTTTTTATGAATAAAAGCAAGTACTCAAAAAGTTTTAGAAACAGCCTTATTCATATTATCGAAAATCGAACACAAGCATTTGCGTGAAGGTGTAAAATTCTTAGGCTCTTTTCTAGAAAATGATAAATATTGCAAACAAATCGTTGGTAACTTGGTCTTAATAATTTTGATTGCATATTGAAAATATTATATAAAATCATTGACTGCTTATTAAACAACTAATCAACTTAAAATAGAGTCTTTATAAACGATAGTTGGCAAATTACAGTCTGAATTTAAGCTTTTAAAAACGATTTATTCATTCAATTATTCATGTTTTTAAAACATGTATACAAAACGTTAAACATTTTTGTTTCATAAAATTGAAAAACTTCATTTTGCTAATTTCTTATTAGTATTTTTTATATTATATAAGTTTAAATTAATCTATACGTTTATTATTCTCATACACTGTATTTCTTTCGGGCGTCAAATAAATAATTAAGAAATAAGTAAACACAATTATAAAGAAAATATTTAAATTCCATAAAAATTAAATATAATGATATGATAATAAAAAAATATTTATTAACATACTTATAGTATACTGAGTATATTCAAAACATGTAAAATTGATTTTAAAAGATTTAAACATTTTTTTAATTGCAAATCAAATATATACAATTCATATTTTTTTTTTACTTATAGATAAAACTATTACACAAAATATCAAATTGGATAACATTTAAAAATTAATAGCTCTTTCATAAATCCAAAAAATAGGGTAAAAAATATCATTACAATTTTATGATTTTGATCAAATATTGTTATGATACAAACAAATATAGTATAATTGAGTACAGCTATTAGCTACCTATGTGATGGTAAAGATCATAAAGTTATTTAGATTAATGGATCTAAACTTTATTTAATTCACACAAAAGTGATCAAATTTTCTCCTTAAACCAGATTTATTTACAATTTGCATTAATAATCGTTAGAAATTTCAAAAAACAAATCAATCTTAAGTTTAAAAACCACTTGCAGTATCTGCGTTTGATTACACAAATCCATTTATACTGATAAATGCTTTACAAACATTTTTTAACCATTGTTACTAATCCAATTGCAATTTATTGTATTACAAAAAAGAATAAAAATAGGGGTACATAAATTTAAAACCACCGTCCAAGAATCTAAAATGTAAATAAATGATTGTTTTGACATAGAAGACATGAAGTTTATTATTTATATTAAAAATAAAAATGACTTAAAAATATATCAATTTTGAAATATCGAAAATTATTTTATAAAGCTTATAAATTACTTGAAAACGAACTTTATACAAATAACTTATAAATATAAGTATAAATATAGTTATGGATTAATCTTTAGAATATATTTAAATATTTAAAACACTCATCTTGACAGTGTTGTCATTCTACAACTAAAAAATACATAGTTGTTTTACTTTTAGAATAAATTAAAATAAACAAATTTACTATTTTATTTAAAAACTATAATAATTTTATATTTTAAATAGCGGCTCGTTTATTTTCTATATAGTACCTATATTTTGTATAATATTATCATGTCTAAAACGACTTCTGTTTTTAGCATTTAAATTTATTTATTATTGATTTTATAATAAAATACAACACATAATATGTATAAAATATTATGTGTGCATGTATTTATATCATTTTTAAAGTATAAGAAATATCAAACATTAAAATTATACCTATAAAATGTATGAAAATATGACTTTGAAACTTAAAAGCAGTCATAATTCCAACTCTATTAATTTATCTATGCATTGTTCTTTGAAAATTAACAATATAGCTTATTTAATTTTTTATGTTATGTTAATAAACCATCAAAAACATTGTGTATATTTTTACCAAACCATTTGTTTTACTTGGGACGAATACTTCTCCATAAATCAAAAACGTATGCTAACGAGTATTAAAAGTTAAAAATGAATAACCTGGTGGCCTAATACTTCAATACGTCAGTGATGAACATAATATCGGACCAATAAATATTATTGACCAAAATCCAGAAAAAAATTAACTTCTAGATGTATTTCAAATGAATCAGATGTAAACGATATTTTTACTAACAATATTTAATTTATACTTAATAACAAAAAATCTGTGTTTACGATACTACACTGTTTTGATCAACATTCACAAAATTATGATACTGAAATTAAATCGTAAACTAATTTATAATTATTGATACACAATCCCTCCAATATTTGTCAAAAATTAAATTAAACAATTTTCTGAGCAAAAAAAAATCTAATTACATTGTAAAAATCTCACCAATACACTCGAACGTCTAAACGAAACATACTATTTTTAATTCATATAGATCTTTGTTTAAAGTATTAAAAGTTGGATATTTTACAAAATATCGAATAATAGATGACAAATCATATTAAGAAGTTAGGTATCAGAAACTCGTATCACTGAATTTATAAAATGAAAACTTGGATTAAACAAGTTTATAGTAAACAAAACAAACCTTTCAAAAATAACTTAACTTTTTTTTTTTTTTTGACAAAATTAATCAAACAAAATAAATATTGAACTAAAATCTCTACGTTTTTAAAATTAAATTTTAAGCAACTAGAGCTAACACATAAGTGCTTAAAATAATGCTTAAATGGCCAAAGGTAATAGTCACACGCTAGATTCACAACAACAATAATCCCAAATTTAGTCAATGTAGAGAAAACCACAGCTTTGTAACCATTACCTACCAATTACCAAATACCACCAAATATGTTTTCTGCAAAGATAATTACTCAAATTATTAAAGAAGCAATTTTCAAAAACTTGCAACTTCGGAACCAATCACTATCTTAAGGTAAAACCAAATTACAAATAAAAAAAAAATTAAATTCTGATACCAAAGGTATTTCTGACAGCGCTTCAAATTTAAATAATCAATTATCCATCAAAACTTATTTTCAAGCTAGTAAATCAAATACCAAACGCTCGACCAATGCATATAATATAATAAACATAAAACAGAAAACTTAACTCTCCAATTAACTTACATATCAAACAATTTTAAAAACCTAATCAACAAACCCATCACACTTCTGACAACTCAATTTTAAAAATGTCAACCAACTGAAATACCTTCTATCCTTTAAAAATATTATTATTGAATGTAAATGGATTACTGAAAACAAACATTACCTAAATACAGTATTTACTATAGGATAAAATAAATTAACATTAGGTTAATTACAAAAGCTCATTTAACAAATTAGAAATCAAATCGAAGTGATGTTATTTATAGTATTCTAAAAAATCTAAATAACATATTTATAGTATTCTCTCTCGTGTGTTTAACTATTCATTATTATTATTTATTGTGTTTTTAAATTTAATTATTATGTTATTTTTTATATAGATTTGAATATATCTAATAATAAAAAAGTCAACAAAATTAAAAAATAAAAGCAAAATTGAACTTTTATAACTATACATACTTTAATACACAATATAATTATACGTTATAACGACAACGATATTATAATTAAGACATAGCTTATATTTTTATATTTATTATACAATCTTAGTCCGAATTTAAGTTAATTAGTAAAAAAAATATCTAGCAAATGTGTTATAATGATAAGATACATAGTATTGGTTTTAAAAAAATTAGTTTTTTCTCAATATGTTTCTGTTTTTGTTTCAAAATAAGTATTTGTTTTGATTATTAATAATTAGTGTTTAACAATTAAGGCAATTAAGGGTGGTTTATAGCAACAAATTAGATGTAGTTAGTATAAGGTCAGAAGTAAAGACTGTTATTAGTTGATTAGATTATAGGTTAGAATTTAGTTGGAAAGGAGTCAAATGAAAATAATTCTGTTATTAAAAAAAAAATAATAATAATAAAATAAAAATACGGAAAACAAAAAAAAAAACAGAAATATTTGTAAATACAAGTTTGGTCAATAACAAATTTTATTATTTTTTTTTTACTATAAATAATAATAATTAAAACCCAATAAATTTGACATTTATCGTATACATTTTATATGAGCATTTTATCGATGTAGACATTTTAAAAATATTTTCGTTATTTTTTAAATACTTATGTAATTTTGAGTTTTCCAAATGTTTATTTTATGTATGTTGATACAATTTTTGTTTGGCATACAAAATGTTTGAAATATTTAAACAACACTTATAAGTTGTTTTATAAAAACTAAAATTATTAAAAAAGTATGGATACTGCCTACACATATTTATATATATGTATATATATACTTTTTTTTATTTACTCGAAGTAATGATTTCTACAAAACTGAAAAATTGATTATTTAAAGTATAAATATATTATTTTTCCCTTAACAAAGTTATTTTATTATTTAATACTCTCAATGTAATAATGTATTTAGAATAATGTTTAAAGCTATATTAACCACTATTTGACATGTTGGTATTGACTTAAATATTAATAATAATAATACACGGAATTTCTAATATAAATATAAATAACTATACAAGTAATATTATAAGTAGATCCTAAGAAGTAAAAGCCATTTTCACTAAGAATTGTTTGTCGTACGCAATGGACGCTAATATAGTTTATCAATTTATCTTTGAATTTAAATTCAACACGTCCATTACGCGCAGTGACCTATTCAATAAGGACCTTATAAACTCGACACGTACTACATATCAAAATGACTCCTTTTTTTTTTTTTTTATTTTAAAATGCTTTCGACGTCTTCGACACAATATTACCTATTATTTAATCGTCGTCGACGTCACTGGCGTTTAATGAAAAAGTAACTTTCCCGCAACAATAATATTTAGGATCACATGCATGGCGTTTTTATTTTAACTCGTACATTTGTTTCCATTGTAGAGACACTATACGTACACGCGCGAGATTACAATGTTTTACCTAACCTCTAGAAATGATAAAACCTATTATTCTGTGCAGGCTATATAATGGGTATACGGTATATTACGGCGTACGTTCCAATTTCCAAAGTGTGTTCAAATAATCAACTACTTCTCTTGTATAGTGTATTGTGTGCGGCGAGTTATTATTATAATAATATGAGCGCCTAGGACGACGACGTAGGTACCTACACCGCTATACAATTTATTACTCTGAATATTCATTACAATCGATGCGGTTGTTGGTATGGAGACGCGCGTGTGTTTACGTTTATAAAATATAAATTGTCATTTTTCGTCTATATAGGCGTATATAGGTACAAATCCGCAGCGAAACATTGTTTTCAGCGCGCGCGTAAAATTGCAAACGACCGTATATAATATATACACACTAAAACGCTATTTTGTTAGTGTTTTGTTTGGTTATCGCGTGTACCGGGTAAACAACGCTGTGGAGTTGAGTGTTTCCCGAGTATACGTCACGTACAATGTATGTGTGTGTGCAATATTATTTTATATATATACATATATAAGTACGTGTAGATCACAAAACCGTACACGTACATTGCGTACAATGTACATATATAATATATCTATACCATAGCCGATGTATAATACACGTCGTATATAATATGTTGCAGTCTGTTGGGCGGCATACAGGTGTTCCTACCACGTTAGATTGATTTTATATCCCCTATTGCAACGTACCTAACGGCGTACCGCCGCCGCCGCCGTAGAGATTTAAATATTTGTTATTAATTTTGAGCAGACGAAATTCCAAAAATGTCGAAACTATGCCACCGTACTACGCATAATATACTGCTTACGCGACATTATTACGGCGGCGTTGACCGTTTATATTTTATACTTATATATATAGGTACGTGTGTGTACACTGTACACGTTATGTACCGATTTATAAACATTAAAATATTATTATAATATGCGATAATATACCTACCGATCTGTCTCTATATCTGCAGCGCTAGTACGTAAAATAATTAGTATCCGCAGTGTGGTTTAACGAGGACTTAGTGTGTGCTCGAAACAAAACAAACCCGGGCAGGGATGGATTCTAATAACGTATACACTCGATAAAAACATATTACGAGATGTTTTTCAAATATAATTACCCTCTATGATGGTGTATAGGTACATAGTCTGCACAATGAACGATTTTCAAAACTAATCAAATATTGACAAAACACAACACACGTCGATAACACATACAGTACCATACCGATACTCTTACAATATTCACGATAATATTATAAATAGGTATACATGCTTATTAATATACGATAGCCAGACAAGTAACCAGGGTTTTATTTTATTTTAATTTTTTTGTGAGGGGGGGGGTCTAAATAATGTCTGATAACCTTCTATTTTTAATTTCTAAAAATTTCAGGAACAGTCCAGACCCCTTCCTGGATACGTGTCTAATGATAGCGTCGTCGATTTACCGGCATCAAACCACGTATAGTAAAATATTATTATAATTATCGCCAAACTAAGGTTGAATGCCACTCAGTTTTATACCTACATTTTAAATGGTTGGACAAAATCTTTTGAAAAAAATCAACTTCAGTTCTGTAGTTGAGTAAGATCGATGTTAAGATAGATTTGCTCCTGTTAATAGTAAACAAACAATATATATATAGCTCTAAACATTTTATGTGTATACTGTATATACAGAGAAAAATATTAACTTAATTAAGCCGAAAAATATATGATTTTTTAACTAATTAATTAAATTAAAAAGCTTGACTAAAAACTTGTGCTTGACAATCAGTGTTACTAGTGTTAGGCAAGGACCAGATAAAAAAAAAAGCCCTTTTGGTAGAATGCGTTTTACGCCACATAAATTGTTTTTAACGTAGTCAAAAACTGTTAGAGATATAATTCTAGATAGATGAGAAACCAGATTGTCACATTACAAAGGAGAGAATGGTCTGTATTCGATATCATTGATATCAGAGTAGGTACTTTGTCATTTTTAACTAAAACTATATAGTTTTGTTAATAATATTGCGTACTAATACATTTTTAGTTTAACGTCTCATTTTTAATTCTAACTCTTTTTTGCCAATGAGTTCATACCCACCTGCCTAATTAATATGCTAAAAGATTAAATAATGGAAATATTACTAAATTGTTTTAAGTTTAATTACTTTACGCTAATATGAGGTACCTCTAAATATTTGAATTGGATTGGCCTTGTATTGAAATGTGGTTTTTGAGAAATAAAAGACTGCCAAATTTTTAATCTTATTTGGTATGAACATGTGCAATACAACTTAATTTTTTTAAACTTTTTTGTACACAATTTTTATGTAAAAAGTTTTTCATACTGCAAAATTGACAATTTAACATTAATTAACTGTACTCAACTTGCTCTCAAAAATTAAAATAATATCTCCGATAATGTTTAAATAACTGTTTGTAAACACTTATAACATAAAATGAATACTAGGTACATACATTTTTTCATAATTTGAGAGAAGATCAAATGAATGTTGCCATATCAATATAATTTTTAAAACTTTTGAAATTGCGTTTGAAACATCAAAGCATAAACTTGATGATACATTTTATTAGGTGGTTAAAACTAATAATTTCAAAAAAATAAATCTTAATTTCAAATTCGTAGTGTATATACACTTTTTTATTACTTTTATTTTCTTCAAAATTCATCTATTTTATTTAAAAAGTAAGAATGACGAAAATGAGAGTAAATTATGAAAAAAAATAAGTGTTTATTTTTGACGTCATATCATCTGTTTATAATAAACAGTTATTTAATAATATCATTGATATTATTTCAATTTTCAAGTATAAATTGAGTATAGTTCATTTACAAAATATATTTAAAAAAAAAAATATTCTACTCGAAAAAAATGTCGTTCCCATTTAAAAAAAATGAAATTGTACTACGCATATGCGTACATTTGAAAATATATATTTTGGTACTTTTTTTCATTTCCTGAAAATCCCATTTCAATACAAGGTCATCCAACTGAAATATTTAGTGGTAAATCTAAGCGTGAACACACTGTAAATAAACAATAAACATTAAACATAATATTATATAATTGTTATTGTATTAACATAAAAAATATATTTAAGGGTGTTCCATTTCCCATTACACAAATAAAAAAAAATCACATACTATTTATAATATTCAACTCAACGAAAAAAAATAATTCTCGCACCACACATGATTTCATATATGTGCTTGCAAAAATGAATAAAACTTCCGTTAAATTAATTTTAAGGAAATACTTTACACACTACATTTCAGTGGCTTGCTCAAGTTCGTCATTTACACAGTGTATTATAATATTATTTGATGTGGGGAATATATTATATTCCAGTAGGGTTATTCGAGATGAATTGAAATACAAATTAACTCGTGTTTGGATTTTATTATCAAGTACAGATGCGTTAGCAAAATATTATCGTTTACGTAGTTTATCATTGTATAATGTATATTATTATTACGCGGTAGTATAAATGTCAAAACGCAATTTATAATAGGTAGACTAAAATATTTTGAATATTATTTGCATAAAAAAATAGTTAAAAATAGTTTTTGCGTCAGAGTCGATAGAAAATTGACTTGTATTTAGGGAAGATTCAAGAGGAGGGGTCATAGGACCATATGCCCCCAATATATTCAAGAGTGTATATTAGATTATTATATGGAATAAAGATACGTCATATTTTATACAACAGTTAGCAATGACTTACCTACGTATAACGAATCACACGAATGCATATCACTAAAATAAATATCATTTTTACGAGAGATTTTCACCACGTAAAATTTTATAGCCGGTAAACACGACTAGCTCATATAATAAACAATTATAGAATATTAGAATTACGTAAAAACACGACCCAAGGGGGTTATTGGCGACCACCCTATCGCTTCCCTCTCCTCCCCCTTCGCGGAGTAATACTCTACTTATATAATATTTAAAGTATATTAAGTATAGTGTTGCCGCCGCAACATAAGAATTATAGTATAGGTAATATTATTTTTAAGTTAAGTTAATATCGGGAGGCGGGAGCAGCTGGTCACACACACACGCACGCACATACCACTGTCCATTTATATCATTGTTTAAATTTGTGTTTTAATTGTTGTGTGAGTTATATAATATTAAGATTACGGGCGAAGAAGCGCAATCAGCCGCATTACTATGTCTTCCCGTCCGCCCGCGTCGTCGGTATAATATTATAAATATAGTTAGTCTTTCTCCAGTGTTTGTGCATCAACGCATTTTTCGATCGTGCGTTAATCGCCGGTTTATTTAATTTTTTTCTACATAAAATTGTGGGCGCAAATCGCCACTAATTTTTGTTATACCTGGTGTGGCACGAATCGCCACATTCTATATTATATTATTCATTTTTGGTGTGAGCGCTAATCGCCACCTTTGTTCTTATTATTATTATATCGTCATATTATATTATATACGTGCGCTAATCGCCATCATACGTTGTCTTATATATTATATTAAAAATTGCATTTTGTGTACGCAAGGCGCAAATCGCCATTATTATTATTATACTGTGTGCGCGCTAATCGCCACCAATTTTAAACATTTTATTTTATATGCAACGTTGAATTTTTATAGGCGCTAATCGTCTTTTTGAATTATACACCTATTATTTTTATTATATTATTTATTTTGTGTATTATTTCAATTATTGTTTTCGTGTTGTGTTTTGTGAAATTATATTATCGTAGGTAGCGGCTGGCCAGCAGTTCTCCGTCTAATTACGTGAGTTATATTGTTTATTACCGTATTAGTATTTATTATATGTTTTATACAAATATTATAATATTATATATCTATTGTTGAGCCAAAGGGGCTATATTTTCAACACTATTTTTACCTGTTGGGCCAGAAGGGCCGTAATTTATTTATTATATTATATTTTACTTTCCATTACCAATTTGAGTTACCATTTTTATTAGAGTTACCTATCCGTTTTAGCATTTAAGAGTACACACACACCTATATACACACACAACACAGATAATACACATAATTACACTACACGCATTACGTAGCTCGACAGTTTTTTGCCCGGCGATCCCGACCACTGCTGTTCGAGCTATTACACCACTACACACCCAGCTAGTCCTTCAAAACATATTTTTTAGACCTAAGTGTTAGTGGTGAGCAACATTCATAGGTGTCCGGGGTGCGCGTATTATCGTCTTACGCTCCCGGCCCGTTCATATAGGTACGACATTATGTTATAATATTATATAATTGCTGCAGTGTACTCGTTCGAAAAAATCGCGTTTTTATGTGACATATTTTAAGACGCACCCCCCCCCCCCCCCCCCAATAACAGATGAACGACTGCTGCAGCCGCCCCGGATCGGCGTATACCTACTACGTATACTACGCACACATGACGCAATGTGTAAAAAAAAACGTACGAAAATATTTCATTACAATAATTATTATTATAAAAATATACTATTTGCGCACATACGTACTACAGTCGGTACATTGTGCCGTGTATCTCCGCATCGCCTACAGCAGTAGGAATTACCTACCTCTAATATTGCAACAACGCAATGGAAATTAATATATATATACGCACAACGGCGTATAACAACGTCTGGGCCGGAGACGATAAAAACGCAGCCATCGGATGTAATAAAAAAAAAAAAAAAATACGTACACCCGTGTGTTATATTATATGTGTTTATGTGTGTGTGTACGTATATATAATATTATTATGTGCGAGAAGAACATTTCGTCATCGTGACTTTATGGTCGGGGAGCAGTGTAACAATGTACATGCGCATATACCTCGCATAGACACATAATATGTATATAAAATATATATTATATGATATTATATTATATATCCGGCCGGAACCGGCTGCCGACCGAGTATTATAATATTATTATATGTGTTTGTACCGCGTTAACGACCGTTTCGTGCGATTGTATGTAGTGTGATTTTCTTTTTTTTTTTTTTTTCGCGTCCACGTGAGACACACATTCTCACGTTTTATTGCAGCCGATTATCCCGTGTGTGTGTGTGTGTGTGTGTGTGTTTTTTTCTATCAGAAAGACATTATTATTTTTTTTTTTTGCTAAGTATCTTCATATATAATATTACAACGATTATCACATACAATGCGTTTAATTATTATTATAATATTATGATATAAGTGTTTTGCGTGTTGTATTTAGTGCATAGTACAACAACTATTTTAATAAACCTTATTGCTCTACTATAATGAGCATAATATTGAATCTTTCGATTCGAAATGGTATTGTATGCGTTTATCCTGCAATTACTGTGCGCTGAAAATTGAAAACGATAATATTATACGATTATTACGACACTTTATAAGAACAGATTTTGTACAGGTCTTCCTCGTTATTATAATTCTATTATTGTAATACCAAATTAAATGAAAAAAATAACTCACCCTATTACATTATAATATGATTTGTAACTTTATACGATATTTCAGGATACTCCGTTGCTTTTGAATCCATAAAGTGTTAGTGTACGTTACATTTGTATTTTCAATTTTGTACCAACTAAAACGCCTGGATAGTTTAAAATAATATCGGTTTCCATTCGCTTTTCTCGGTAATGTACACATTACCGTAATTAGTTTACGACTGGATTTTATTTTATTTTAACTAAATTCTAAAACTGATTCACGTGAATCGTCATGCAGTACTTTTTAACTTAAAGCCTGTTGTAAATTAACAAATAAATGTAAATCATTTTCCGACTTGAATGCACTGAGTATAATATGTTCTTATAAATAGCACTAAAGTCTAAAAGTAAGTCTAAGTTGTGCTTTCGACCGGATAACGTCTGAAATGGTAATTTGGCAAAATCGAAGACTTTCAATGAATTGAGATAATTTATTATACACTATCCATGCCCTTAAAATATTTTACTTATCTCTATTTACTCTATCAGCTATTCCTTTGCTCTGAGATAGTGATGATGAGGTTTTTCCTATGCAGTTTTAATTGTGACCATATACTTTGTATTACATTATATAATTAACAAATCTACCAACCAGAAACAATGTCACCGGTCTACTGTACAAATCTACAGTGTAGCACAGTGGCCCTGTCCACCCTTGC